>NC_142009.1:144295211-144590211 GCF_049901735.1 Notechis scutatus | reverse complement strand
TGTTTTATGATGAATGTATTTTTACAATGACTATGATAATGATCTATTGCTATTGTTGTATGTACCCTGAGAGCTTATGCACCAGAGACAAATTCTTGTGTGTCTAATCACACTTGGGTCAATAAAGAATTATAATTCTAAATGTACAAGGATGGTTAGTGCAGTTGATTGGTTAAAAGCAAGCAGTTGCATTTAATGTCTAGAATTTTGATTTGCTTGGATACTAACTATTGACTTAAGTTTCTGGTGGAAGAAAGGTGGAGAGAAAGCACTAAAAAGCCTTCCATGATACGCTTTTTTCAGATGGGCTAATCTTTTTAGTTTTTTTATTTGTCACATTTATATTCCCCCCCCCAACTTCACACAAGGCAACTCTGGGTAACCATCTCCATCCTGTTAGCTTTGGGTTTTAATTGTAGCACTCCAAGAAACAAAATGAGATTTGTTCTCAAAAATTATCTCAGTTGGATTTGTTTGCAAGTGTCCTGTTTTTCCAAGAAGAAGGATAAGTCTCTAGACTCTATGTGAGTTCTTTCCCCAATTTTATCCTCTGAAGAATTCTACCAGATACTTAAAGCTAGAAGATAGTGCTTAAGCTAATGTTACCAGCAAGAATCTGGTCAAGTGAAGTTTTGAACCTAGATGCTATATTCTTTATTTTTTTATCTTGACATACGTGAATAAATCATGCTATCTTCTCTAGATCAAAAGCAATTAGCTAAAAAATAAACTTCTGGTTGGGTATTTGGAAAGATCAGACATGCATTTCCTGCATCTTGTTTTCAGTTAATTCTGTAGTGGAACAGAATAGAAAGGATCTTGTCTCTGGGAAAAGCATATGGATATATAGGACAGCAGTCTTAAGCCCGATTAATAATGGGATGAAAACTACATCCTGGAAAAAGATATAGCAACTCATTTCTATTCTGTTGCCGGGCCGGTGGGGTGGGGGGGTTCTTTTTGTAGTAAACATTCAGTTTTGGAGTTTAGTTTTGTCCATTTGGTGGTGTCACATTTAGAAAAATAAAAATATTTATTTGTGTCATCTGAAAGGGCTGTTTTTAATGTTTAAAATAATACAGTGGAGCTGAGCTTTGGTGGGAAAGCAAATTGGTAAGGGTAATGTAAACTTTAAAATGTTAGCACTTTTTTGTAATCAAAATCTTATTATTTGGATAAGAATGAATTGCTTTACAGATATATGAGCTTCCATGATAACAAATAATAATAATACAGTAGCTATTACAAGCACTAGAGGCAACCACTACTTTCAGTGAATTCTTGATGCTCGGCAGTTATTGTAGGTATAACAGCATTTTCCCTTCTGTTCCATCATGTCTGATTCTCAGAGACTGCCCAGGCAAGTCCATGCAATTTGCTTGCAAATTTTTTGAAAAGTTATTTGCTTATGCTTCCTTCCTACATCTGAGAAAAAGTGACTAGTTCGGGGTCACCCAGCTGACTTTATTCTTAAGGCAGAGCTCAGAGTTCTGTTTCTAGCTGGGTACTTTAACCACTACCCCAGACTGATTCTCATAAAAGCATATAGTCGTGGCTAAAAGTCTGTATCTCCATATGCGTTAGCGTATTTATCAAGTATTTTCACTCACTGGAGCTTACGGTATAATTTTACCGCTTTTGTTCTCACCTCTTCCAATTTTCAAATGAAAGTAAGAGTGTGGAGTTGCAAGGTCATCCAATCACTGTGTTAATATTAAATTGCCCAATTTGTACTTGCATACCCTTTGGAATGTGCTTGGAGGCCAAAATCTTCACTTTCAAACCACTGAAAAAAATGCACATAACACATTTTTGTATCATACAAAAAACTATTGTTTAAAGAATAGTTGCTATGTGCTCACTAGATAGATGTGCATAAGCACTATTCCTGACCGTTTCCACGAGGAGTTGCTTTTGATGAATTCACAAACTGATGTGAATACATGTAGATGAGAGAATGAGTAAATAATGTGAAAAGAATCACTCAAGCCTAAATCACATATACAGAGAGACACAGACACATGCTAGGGCTTAAATTGATAAAAGTTGATTATTGCCTTGTAAAACATTCTTGTTTGATTAGGGCAAGGGTTTTTCAAGATAACCGTTTTGAAAGTTATGATTCAGGTTTTCAGTATGGAACAACTGTGATTATCTAAGGGAAGCAACCCTTTAAGATAATGGTCTATGAAATGCAATAATTGAAAGCATTTCATAAGTTTCCAAAGTATTTCTCATAGATTTTCTCCTTATTGTTTGAAATAATTTATATCACTTCAAGTATTGTATATTATCTGACACAGGCGCTGCTGTAAGGCTTATTTTAAACAGTAGCCTCCCAGCAGTAGGAGGAGGCTGAGTTGTAGCCATCAAGTCATGGTTAAACCGTAATATGAAACACAGCTTCTTAATTTATCATTTCAGTACTGCAGGCCTCATTTCAGTTTTCTTAAATCATAATTTAGTTAACCAGCGTTAAGATCCTGAATATTTCTAACTATTTGAAAATTATATTTCTCAAAAATATCACAATCACTTTACAAATCAGTTTGTGATAGCTACAATATAGTAAAATGCCTAATAGTAGAACTGTTGCATTATATCTATATATACAAGTAATCCTCAGTTTAAGACTGAGTTCTATTCCCAAGGACTATCCTTGTCAAATATGTATGTAAGCCAGAACAGTATTACCATATAACACTGTATTATTCTGCATTTAATTTGAATTTTGCTCCAGTAGACTTAGTTCTTAAGTATGGGTCATCCTTAAACTGGGTCATCCCTAACCTGGGAATAACAGAAACCAATGAGTATAATACAATCTAAACTAGGGACATATATAATAAAATATTATAAAAATTGATTAATAAATGTTTGTCCACAGTTAATGAATGGTGTGATCCATTATACAGACTACTAGTGCAAACATAGGATATTTTGGAATCCTCATCGAAAAGAAGTTTGAAAGCACACTCCCTGCCTGGAAATTTCTTCAAGATCAGATAAATGAAAGTCAGTCTTCAGTGCTTATGTAGGAAGTACGTAGTAGCATTTCTATTGAGCCAATGTTCCGTGTGTCCAGAGAGACATGGGAGTACCCTTAAATGTCCAAAAAGAACTATTGAGGGAAATGCATCCAGCCTGGCTAAAGTACGGCATTACAACATTTCAGAATCATCATGGACCCTTTCAGAAGAATATGATGAATAATAAGGTGTACAAACCTCGCTTAATTTAAAATAAATAAATAAATCTGCATTGATGCTAAGAGTTACCGTGTAACTTACTGCTTTTTATTTTTCACAAATGTCTGAAATAAATACTGAGAGTATTTACAACCAAGACAAATTCCTTGTGTGTCCAATCACACTTGGCCAATAAAGTATTCTATCTTCTATCTATAAGGCATCTTTTATCAAATTTAAAGGACGCTTTGGCTGTTAAAATATTTTATAATTTGAATACTGGCATTCTAGTCTAGATTTAAGTTTGTATCCAAGAAAATGTTTTACAAGTTAATAGTTCTAAATACTTCGAGTTAATATAAGGAAGAAGGCAGCTATTTTTCCATTGATTTTACTGATTTTCAGCATTTGTCTCTTAACTCATAAAAGAAGAAAGAAACAATACTGTATAATGTATACAGTACTGTGTTTAGCTCTGTTGTGGAGCTTTTGAAGCACTTCATTTGAGCTTGAAAAGCAAAAATATAATTATTAATTTACCCCCTAAACAGTTGAAAAAAACATGTTTTTCATCTTTTGTTGAGACCATCATCACATAAGGTTATACAATAAGGACAATCGTAAGTAATACGGCAGAGGTAATTGGGAACCTGTTCTTTTAGAGCGATTATACAGGTTTTTGGGATTTGCTCATTTTAAATCATCCTTCAGAGGTGAGCTTTGTGAGGTCATAGTCTCATTTGACATCAGAATCCCATGAACTCCTGTATAGCAGGATAAATCAGGAAGAGACATAGAGCTGCCAGAGGGAAGTCTGTATTTAAACACAGCTCCCTTTGATTGTTGCAAATGGAGAGAGGAACATGATGAAATTTCTAAGGTGACTAGCCGCAAACTGAGTAATAGAGTCTATATGTTTTAAACAAAATTTGAAGTAAGCACAAGGGTTTGTTTGAATACATCTTTACTTTTTAAGCAATATTGTAAACTATTCATTAAAGAGTATTTTTGTTTCCCTATGGGTACAATAGTAAATTTGGCTTTTAAATTGCAGATTATAATAATCAGTGGTGGTATTCAAAATAAAGTTGCCACCGGTTCGGTGGGCGTGGCTTGGTGGCCGCGCTTTGCGCGCATGCACACACTTTGCGTGCACGCGTGCGCCAAACACGCACTTTGCGCAGGCGCAGAGGCGTTCTAAGTTGCCTCCTGCAAGCCTGCATGATGATGGTTGCTGCAGCAGCTGCCGTGCGGCGCTATTTTGCACCGCGCAAAGCAGCTGCGCTTTGAATTCTGGGGATAAAAGTGAGTATGGGAGCCCAGGCAGGTGGGTGGGCCAACCACAGAGCAGCGAAGAGAACCGGTTCGGTCTCCACTGCTCATCGCCGCTACCGGCTCTCTAGAACTGGGCAAAACCGGTCGAATACCACCACTGATAATGCAATGTATGCTTCCAATAGGTGGTGTCTGAGAAACTTTATAAGAACATCATTTCTTCACTGCTAATAATGGCTGAAGAACAATGTGATATTTAAGGTTTTTCTGATGTGTAGTCAGATTAATAAAAGCACAGTTAAAATTGCAGGGCTAGCATTACATTCTTATTTTTAAAAAAATCACCTTGGATATTACTGCTGTGTTTTTAATAATCACATATATTTAAGACTTGAATCATATTTTAAAACAGCAACGTATTTTTAATTTCAATGTTCTTCATCTTTAACAAGCTGGTTTTTCTTTCTGGGTTGGCAAGACAATATGTGAATGTCTTCGGCAAACCATAACATGACTTTTCAGGTTCTCTGTGGACTAGAGCCAGAATTACTTCTGTAAAGGGAAGGATGTTTTGGGACGTCCATGGGGCAGGGGTGGGGGTCAAGATTAAAATGGGGATGCAACCCGGAAATCGAAGCCCTGCAGTATCATACATATTGCATTCACATACAAATTGAGGGCCTTTGATTGGCCAGCCAATCCTATCTTTGGATATCATTCTCTCTCCCTGCCCCTCCCCCCCCCCACCCCCCCCCCCAAAAAAAAACACATTGTGGTGTATTTCAGTTACAGAAAAGACTGAATCCCAACAGAAACTTCTGCTGGAATAAGAAGGTTATTTTTGTCAGCCCAGTTCTCTCTTTCTAATACACTTACATTGTTCTAGAACCGTGATGATGAACCTGTGGCACCTGTGCCAGAGGTGGCACACAGAGCCCTCTCCCTCGCCACGTCAGCCGTGGTCACCCCAACTCATCTCCACCACACGTGTGCACACGCCTCCTCATGGCCAGCTATTCTTTGCGTGTCTGCCATGCATGTCCAGGGGGCATATACAGAGGTCACACACACACATGTGCGGGGCACACACATTGCATTTTGGGAATGCACATGCTCTTTGGGCACTTTGGTGCCCAAAAGGTTAGCAATCACTGTTCTAGAATATTCACTTGTCTTGCGGAACAGTTTTTCAAGAGGCTAAAGACGCAATAACAGTGTAGAGAGTCTTGGCCTTGAGAGATATACTTTGAAGCCATTACAAAAGGTAAAAGGACAGAAGCTTTTCTTAAAAGAGTGGAAAGGAAAGAATATTAGGAAGAGACCTAGATGGGTTCTTCCCTGACTCACTGTGATATAAGACAGGCAGGAAGAAAAGAAAAAAAAAAGACTTGCAATTAATACAGTCTATCTCAATGAAGCTTAGTTCTTGTGGAACCTGTTTCCTGATCTGGACAACCTCCAACAACTGACAGAAAAGCATCTTTTCCTTCCTCCAGTAAGGAAATGCATGTAACATTTTTCTGTTCAAGCCAATGCATTTTGGATTGCAATATAAATATATGTGGTGTCTTCCAGAGAATTTTGATCTCTGGTGCCCTCCTCCCTGATAATTGGCCCTTCTAACTATGGCTTAACAGGGGCATGATGGCTTAGCAGTTAAGGATGCTGAGCTTGTCAGCTGGAGCTGACAGCCTGCGTTTGAGACCCGAGTGCTGTGTGATGGGGTGAGCTCTCCTTACTTGCCCAGTTTCTGCCCACTTCTAGCAGTTCGAAAGCATGCAACTGTGAGTAGATAAATAGGTACCACTTTAGTGGGAAGGTGTAACAGCATTCTGTGCACCTTGTCATATAACCAGTCCTGCCACATGACCATGAAAATGTCTTTGGACAATGCTGACTCTCTCGGCTAAGAAACAGATGAGCACCGCCTCCTCAAGACAGACATGACTGGACAGGGGAAACTTTTAACTTTAACTGTGGCTTATGGGAATTGAAGGATAGTAGGTTTTCTACCCCCACTGGGAAATATATCAGTTTCCATTGTGTTTACACTGGAAGCAACAAATATTAGAAATAAAATTGTTCCATTATGGCTTATGGCTTTGTGGCATTTTTTTTTGGATTTTTTTCAATTTGGATGGGCAGCTAATGGGGGACACAAAATTGCTAATATTATTGAGTCTTAACACATTATGATATTCCTGTAGTTCTCATTTAACAACCACAGTTGGGACCAGCAATTCAGTCATTAAATGGAGCAGTTGCTAAGTGAAGCCACAGCTATGTTAATGATCTTACTTCAGTTTTCTTCTGCTTTAAAAATTGTAAATGTGAGGATTGATTCTAAAGTTATTTTTTCACTATTGTTGTAACTGCATACAGTTAGTAAATGAGGTAGTCATTAAATGAGGACCGTCAGTAGTCAGAAAGGCACTTTCTGGCAGACTAAAAAAATGCAGTTACTGTTTGAGATTCATGGAACTGTTATAGCTGGGCATTATTATAGCTCAAAAGCCTGGATACTTGTTCTGTTCAGAGAAAGTAATTGAAGTTTGATGCAATCACTGATGCTGGTATATAGCATTCTAAAACTGTGTTTTTCAAAGATGAATTGATAACCTGCAGATGCTAAATCCTTCAAATGCAAAAAAAATTCAGAGATGCCTCGGTTGCAAGCTTAATGACTGAAAGGATGATGTGCAAGTTACATATTTGTTGCTGTAGAACCAATTTAGTGAAATTGAAAAGCTTTTACAGATACTAATAGTAAAACTGATGTCTCACTTGGTTAAATAAAACCATATTGAGCTAGACAGTAACACAATGTATATACCACAGGAGAATATCTGTAGCTCACGATTGAAATGAGAGCTCTTGTATTATGGATGTTTTATTATTAGTTTTTAATTCTTGCCTGCCAAGAATTCATTGAAAGTAACAGGCTCAAATCAAAACATAAAACCTTGAGGAATTTAAAAGAGGTTTTTAAAAATATTTAAAAGAGGAAAAGCTTGAAAAAAGTAATAGCTCACTAGGGCAGGTGTGTCAAATGCACGTCGCAGCGTCATGTGATGTATCACAGTTTTCCCCCCTTCGCTAAACCGGGTGTGAGCATGGCCAGCCTGTGATGCATCTGGCCTGTGGGCTGCGAGTTTTGACAGCCCTGCACTAGGGAATTTATATCCAACATATAATCTCCTGTACTGCATAGCCACAGGTTTGGAAAACCCAGAGAACAAAATAACTAGAGACTGCACGCTTTTGACCAATTTAGACTTCTTGCCGATAGGATCTGTGAGAAAACAATGGATGGAGGGGAAGATCACTGTGCTTGGCTGCTTTTGAATAGCACAAATAATGCCTTTATGTCCTCCTTGCCAAATTCCTGGATGGGTTCCTATTTGATACAGACCTGTATATACTAGAACTAGGCCTCTACTTGAAGAAGACAGTGTAAGTTCACAAGAGCAATCCCCAAGCTCATTTTGTCCTTTCTTTTCTTATCTTCCTATTGTCTTCCTAGTTTATTGAAAGTTCAAGTAGACAGACAAACCTGTATGGAAATATCAGTGACATCACAGGGGTCTGACATCTAAGCATATGTTGCTATAATTTCAACTACAAATCTTAACCTCTGGGGACCCTGTCTTTCAGGCTTAAGCTCAAAGGCACAACCATGAAAGATCCAAGTCGTAGGAGTACTAGTCCAAGCATTATCAGTGAAGATATGATCATGAATGGTCACTCTCATGAAGATGATAATCCATTTGCAGAATATATGTGGATGGAAAATGAAGAGGAATTCAACAGGCAGGTAAGTGGGAGGATACATTGCCTCTTGTGTTTTTTCTTCTGCATTTTTGGAAAGATCCCACTTTTTTTCTGTTAATCTAGTATTCTTCCAGTGTTTTCTATGAATCTCTAAACAAAAAGGATCCTTTATCTCTGTTGGCTTGAAGAATAGTAGATTTTTTGATGGTAGGTCTATTTCCAGTTTGCATTTGCTGTTTAACTACCACTTAATGTGCAATGCTATACGTTGGGTTCTTGGTGCTATTTCCTTACAAACATTTCACTGCCAGGCTGGGTAACATCATTAGTGCAGCAGAGAGTAGAGGTATAGTTTTTATATGTAGTCTGCCAAACTTGGTTGGAGTTTAGTTTCTCCCCAGTTTATCTAGTGCTATTGCCTGGTTATCTAGATGTTGGCTTTGTTATCTGGGTTGACTTTTGGTTAATTATTTTAATGGTACGCAGATAAGGGTTTATCTCTTACGTTTTTAGTAATGATAGTAGTGGCTCAAGGTTGACTCAGCCTTCCATCCTTCTGAGGTGGGCAAAATGAGGACCTGGATTGTTAGGGGCAATACGCTGACTCTGTAAACCACTTAGAGAGAGGGCTGTAAAGCACTATGAAGCGGTATATAAGTCTAAGTGCTACAGCAGAAAAAGAAGCTAAGAGAACACCAATTGGTGGGTGGGGGAAGGGATAGTTTGAGTGACAGAGGAAGAGCCTTTTAGGGCTCACACCCAGTGTTGTGGCAGTGTGGAAGAAGCAGGCATCTACACTTCCTTTTCCTTTTCTGCATATGCCCTCAATTGCTGCAGCTTATGGGAGCTCAACACCTGAGCTCTCCTAACGTTTTGGGGACGATCCATCTGAGAGGTTTTTCCTCAGGGCTCAGACAGTTCTACTCAGCTCCCTTGATAATAGATTTCCCTCTGTCGTTCCAATTAAAGATTGAAGAGGAATTGTGGGAAGAAGAATTTATAGAACGTTGCTTCCAAGAAATGCTGGAAGAAGAGGAAGAGCACGAATGGTTTATTCCAGCAAGAGATCTTCCGCAAACGATGGATCAAATTCAAGACCAGTTTAATGATCTTGTTATCAGTGACAGTTCGTCACTGGAAGATCTGGTGGTAAGCATCCAATTTTAAAAATTGAACTATTTTAATCAAGCACCTTTCTTCAAATGTTACCAGTGTCCTTTGTCAGCTGTCTCACTCAGAAGCTAGCTGAGATGTGGCCTCCTGACAACAAGTGTACCATCTTATTCTCCTTCTTCTAAACTTTTCATATAGTCCAGGTGAAAGTATTTATTTTTGTCAAATGCACAGGTGTGCATTGGGAGAGAAGAATACATGGAACCAATTGAGAGGGCCAAGATTGGACATGTGGCTCAGTGATCAACAAAGTGGTTTAATTCTTGTAGGGTTCAGAGGTCTCTCTATTTTAACTTTTCCCTCTGCATTTGATACCATTTGAAGGTCTGGTAGATGAGAAGAGCCAGGAAGCACTTTCTTACTAGCATTTGCTGTAGTTAAGTCTACTGGCCATGGTGCGTAGTACTATTTTCTAATATATAGGCTTTCATTACTTTTAAATTGAAAGGGTAAAATCAGGAGAATATGAAAATGAGTATAGATCATAAAGTATAACTAGAACATTAAACATTTAAATATTTCCATGATTTTTAAGCCAACCTGTGGTTCCTTTGATAAGTTACAAATGATGTAACTTATTTAAATACAGGAGCCTGCGGAGCATTACATTTCAGCTCATATTCAGCATGCATATATTTTTCCCAAAGTTACAATATTGGTTTATTTGTATTTACTGGGTTTGATAAGTTAAATTTTACATAAATTTTACTAATAAAGCAAGCTCCTGTTCTGAAGAAAATGCATTTTGCTTTTAAATGATTCCTATACCAGCAGGCAGTGTCTTGAAGGAACTTGGGTCCCATATTGGCACCCACTGTCCATGTTTTTTGAAAGTACTTTTTTTTACAAAGTCCTGGTACATTTTTTAGCTATCCAACTAATTAAAATCCTACAATGGTGAGAAAGTTGGTGAATCCTTGGGTACCATCCATAATCCTGCAGTCTTATTAATGGATAAAGAGGTTATGGTTAAATAAATAATATTCCAAATGATATTCTGTGTTGTGTCTTTATTAGACACATTCAGACAACACTGCTTGTCTTTGTTGGAAAAAGTATGTGAAATAACTGTATGAAGAGGCCAATTGAGTCAGATGGTCCAGTTAATGAGAGAGCAATCAGTTTGAGAGGTGCTCTCCATGTTTTTAAATGTGGCTTCATTTAAAACATCCAAGAAAAAAAGTAAGAGAAACATTATTTTAAAATAACTGAAGAGTAAACATTGATTATCACAAGATAAGTAATTTATATGAGAGCTTCTTGTGTGTATGTACATATACACACATTCATCCACAAAGGTTTCAATAAAAGATAACAATATTTCATTGTAATTGTCCATGCATAATCTATGTCAATAGCCAACTCATTTATAGGATGCATGTAACATGTTATCTTCAGGCTACTGGGTAATTCATAAATTTGTCTTAAATTTAAATTTAGTTTGAAGAACTAACCTCTTGGGAATAATAAGGACATGGAGAATTCATTTCCATTGTTCATCTGTCAGTTTCCTTGAGGTCAGTATGTAGTTCAAAAGAATGTTTGCATCTAAAAATTATAAACTTTGTTTCAAAGTCAAAATATATGTAAATTATTTCTTCCAAGAAGATAAAATCATGCTTTCATGAAGTATTACTCGAAGTGCATCATTATGATTTGTTCCTCATCTCTGAATCTCATATTTAAGTCATTATGATTTTCATGTATGTACTGAATTTATCAATTATTTAGATATTCTTATTCCATGGGGTATTTTCTCATATAATTATACTGAATATGAGTAAGAGATATATAGACGTTTCTTTGACATTGATGGGAATCATTCCTGTAAACGTTACCCTCTGGGATAGGATAAAGGCTTAAAAAGAAGGTTTTTTTTTATATTCTGCATGGAATTTCTTTATATGTACATAATATTTAAAAAAACACAGTTCACTATTTTGTAAACATACAAGTATGTCTATAACAGAGTGTGTGAAGCAAAATGAATGTTGCATTCAGGAATGGCTGAGTCTTGACCTTTAACCCAACTGAAATATTGAAGTGCTGATAAGAGCAGTTTATGCTAGACAGTCCACAAATATCCATGAATTGAAATGGTTGTAAAAAGGGGTGGGCCAAAATTCTTCCAAGGCAATTTGATGTATTGATCAACTAGCGTTGGAAGCATTTGATTGAAGCAATTTCTGTTAAAGAAGGTTCCACTATTACTATATTACTAAAGTATCACATACTTTTTCCAGCAAGGAAAGTAAATGTTGGCTCAGACTGTTGAGTAAAGAGGTGACAGAATGCAGAGTTTTAACCAGATTCTCTTTATCTATTAATAGGTTTTCAGTGAAGCTCAGATCCCGTTGTAAGTCTGCAGGGTTACAAATAGTTCTAAAGATCACATAAACTCTCCCTTACAATATAGTAGATACAATATCATAGTCTGATGATGTTCTCATTTGGTAGGTATTCTTAAAATTCTATTGCTTTGGTTGTAATTAAAAAGCTTAGAATTTTGTATAAGATGAACTAATTTTTTAGCTAAAATTTCAGCCTGTTATCACTTACAGGGATATTGTTTTTTTTTTTTAAAAAAAAGATAAATTCTAAACCCAGCCCAATGCAGACGGGACAATTTATTGCACTTTTGATATTTGCATTAATACATTGAAATATTACCCTTCCTCTGTGTGTGAATTGTTGCCTTGGCTAGACTTGCCAGTTGAACACTTAATATGGATGGGCAGGTCTGTCGTGTGAATACCAAATGTATTGAACCAATCCAGTTGCTCTTATCATAGGTAAATTTCCTGTCTTTTTAGTATTCTGACTGAGAGTAACTTAAAGCAGTTTTTTTTAATAAAGCACCTTTTAAAGTTCGATTTTTTAAATCTCAATACAGACTAAATTCTTTTGTAATTGCCTGTACCTCCATATTAAGGTCATCCACTCTGCTCTGAATTTATAAGTTGGGTTGTATCTTATAAGGCACCACATCATTTTGTAAGAACAGGATTTGTGTACTGTAAGAAAAATATATGAAAGTTCCTGCTGTATCATGCTCTGCTTCATATCATGGCCATACACATGAATCCAGAAATGTGGATAGGAAAATAATAGATTTAAAATCTTAGGACTTTGCCAAATCTCACAAGATTGATTTTGCACATTTTGGGTGAGAATATCAAAATCTTGTAAAATGTCAAAATGCCATTACCAAATATTGAGAGATATGACAATTTTCTAAAATTGTAATACTTTATTTATTTATATTGGATACCTGCACCGTAGAGCAGCTAGAGTACCTTTGTGGAGGATAATCATCTCTGGCCCACAAATTGAGAACTGGTAACCTGGTCTCCTTTTAAGTCTATATTGGGATTCCATCTGCTGGCAGGGAGTTCCATAGTTTATATATGTATTGGGCGAAATATTTCACATGACCCCAACTTCCAATATTGTAAATAAAAAGAAGAATTGGATCTGTATTTTCTGCATCATGCATGATGTTATACAACTTTATTATGTCTTTCCTTATTTACGTTAATCCAAGTTAAAAAACCCTCAAGTAGTCATTCCTCATAAGGAACCTATTTCAGCCCCCTTATAATTATGGTTGCCCATTTATATACTTATTATTTTGCACCTTTTCAAGGTATAATCCCAAGTGTGCATAGTATTCCAATCTCAATTTTAGACAGATAGATAAATGACATTCCTTTTTCTTTTTTCTTTTGCACGTTTTCAGTTCCTTTCTTAAATCTGGACACGAGAAATGTCATTTTTAACAAGAAATGCTCTTTGAGTTTTGTTGAGTTGTGCACCCAGACTCCATCATTCTTTTCTGATCACTCAAAGCAACCTCAACTCCCATTCATGGAGGTTATGTTTGGATTTTTTAAATATCCATCTGTATTACTTTTTGCTTGCTCATATTGATTTGCATTTGCCATTTTGAGGCCTATTTACTCAGTTTGGTGAGAGGTCCTTTTGGAGCTCTTCACAATATCTTTGTTATGAAAATGCAGATCTTTATGTCATTAGCAGATTGGATCACTTTACTCCTTAACTTCAGTTCAATTATAAACTAATTAAAAGCAATGATCCTACCACCAGTCCAGAGGAATTTCACTTTGCACTGTTGTCTGCTTGTCCTTTTTTTTCTTATTCTTAAGCCAATTTCCAACCCCTAAGAACATAAGCCTTTTTTAATCGCCTGGCTTCCAAGTTTGCTCAAGAACCTCCAATAAGGGACATTATCAAAAGTGCACACAGTGTCTGATGGATTTCCTCCTCTACATTTGTGTTAATATTGTCAAAACAAGTCTAGAAAATTAGTTTAGGGAGAGCAATATGTGATCCTCTAGATCAGGGGTGTCAAACTCGTGTCATCGTGGTGGCATCACGTGACGTACCTGTGACTTTTTTCCTTTTTGCTAAACCGGGCGTGGGCATGGCCAACACGTGATGCATCCAGCCCGCAGGCCACCAGTTTGACACCCTTGCTCTAGATCAGGGGTGTCCAACCTTGGCAACTTTAAGACTTGTGGACTTCAACTCCCAGAATTCCTCAGCCAGCTTTGCTGGCTGAGGAATTCTGGAAGTTGAAGTCCACAAGTCTTAAAGTTGCCAAGGTTGGACACCCCTGCTCTAGATGCTGCTGCTATATTACAACTTCTGTTTGTCTTACAATAGCCAGTAGAGAAAGATGCTGAAAACTCCAATTTAACATCATCTGGAGAGCTACATGTTGTTCACTGATGTATTCAGTTATTGTTGTGAAAGTTGGTTTAGCTCTATCAAAGGAGGAGATTGAGATCCTGGATTGGGTGCTATCAATCAACCCAGGGGATCCTGTCTGTCTGGCATGTAAGCTGACTAAGCTGTTTCCTTGGCAAGAGTATCTTGCTTTCTCCACTGAGACCTATTTTCAGGAGTGTTTTCACTGAAAAAAAAACGTGCAAATTTGTTCAAAACAAAACCTCAGGCTCCACAATCTAAGCTTTTAAAATCTCTCTCTTCCAGGTCAAGAGTAATCTGAATCCCAATGCAAAGGAGTTTGTTCCTGGGGTGAAGTACTAAATATATGAGTAGACTGGGCCCTCTTTTGGTGGATGTAGCACAATTTCCACACTGTGAAGCCAGTATTAGAAGATTTAATTGTTAAAGCGCTCTCTCTTCTTGTCACTGTGTTACACTTACGCATTGCCAAAGTTTTGTTAGTCTTGCATGCTTAATAAAAGTGCTGAGACTGTTATTAAGTCAACTGCTGTCAGAGGTTAATGAATTGGAAAAGTCTAATTGGATCCAGGCTTTTTGTGAGGGAGACAATAAGGAAGGAAGCACCAGTCATGTTGAGAAAAGTACCAAGTTTCTGAGAAACTCTTGCAATTCTGTTTTTAGAAGGATTCAGACTTTGATAAAGAGTGGTCTGTTTTACTTAAAAACTTATGGCGGTGTTGATATGCACCCAATAATGCCTTAATGTGAAAATAAAAGCAAGGTTTTATCTGATTATGCAGATTAGCTGAATTTCAGTACTGCTATTAATTCCTCCCATTATCAAGCAAAACTTTACTCCACACTGTTCTTTTTTGAGGAAAGTGTGAATTGTAAAAATACCTGAATCACTTTTACAGGCCTGTATAGAATCCTTTCTCTTGGCTACAAATCTGGTTGGGGGGGGAGGGGGGGGAAAGAAAATTTGGCAATTGAGATTATATTTGCAGCAAGTTTATCATGTTGGAATGTTTGTCCCACTTCTGAGTTTAACGTGATGTGAAGTTGCACATCACAGAATCTTCCAGGAATCCAGAAACATGGCACTGCCTCTGTAAAATTTTACAACCTTAAAAATTGGATTCAATTGTAAATTTTAGCATTAGTGATTTGAGTGGTGCTTTTCCCTTGCTTTGTTTAATCATCACTACACAATAGTCTACAGCACAGCTTTTTTTAAAAAAACACCTAGTACAGTTTTGGCTTCTTAAACTTCATATTTGGGTAGCTTACGCTGCCTTATGTGTTCAGTGTGAATAGTGTTTAAGTTGAAAATATTGTAAAAAAATTATATTTTTTCAAAAATATTTAAAAAAAAAATAAATAACAGTAGAAATGACAAAATGAGTGTTCATCTTATTTGTGGCTTGTGAGAACGACTTTGTTGTCCTGTTCACACATTACATTTACAACAACCAATGCAAACCCAGAATCTGAGATAAAAGCTGGAAATAATGAAAAATTCTCAGAAATAGCCCAAATGACATTCTTGTCAGAGAAAGAGAGACCTCTGTAAAAGAAGCAAATTCAAGTAGGTGCAAATGTGTATTCATTTTGTCCCTTTATTTAATAGCCTGGTTTGTCTTTATACAATACTAAATGCCATAAATATGAAAGCTTTTTAAATGCAATTGCGACCCTTTAGGATTGAAAGTGGCTATATAGTCTTGCAAGCTGCCAATGAAACGATAAGATTGGTGTTGCAGGCATTCAAGACTGACTACATGTAGAACATCAGGAATGTTTGCAGCAAAAAAAAGATGCCAGCATTTCAAGTGGACACCCATGAAAGCCAATTATCTGATACATAAAAACCTGACCAAAGCTTATAGTAGTAGTTCTGGTGTATAATTCCTCAACACTGCTGCTCCTTTTCTACTTGTGGTAGCTTGGGTTTATAGTACCCTTGCTTAATGATTGTTAGGAATCGAAAGAATATTTCAAAAACAGGAAAGCTACTTCGGGTAGTCCAGGTCCAAAATGGTGTAGTTTGGAATACGTTTGTTCATGAAACAGAACAGGGCTGGTTTGCTGCAGATGTACACCAAAAAAAGAGCTCTGGGCAAAAGTGGTTTTGGGAAAAATGAACTGAAAAACCCAGGACATAAGTGGTGGTTTAATAGTGAATTTTAAAAACAGTTATAATCAACAGATGAAGATACAGGAAATCCTCAACATACAACTAGTTGAGTCCAAAATTTATGTTGCTAAGTGAGAAATTTGTTAAGTGAGTTTTGCTCCATTCTACGACTTTCCTTGCCACATTTCTTAAGTGAATCACCGCAGTTGTTAAATTAATAATCTGATTGTTAAGTGGATCTGGTTTCTCTGTTGACTTTGCTTGTCAGAAGTTTGCAAAAGGGGATCACATGACCCGGGAATACTGCAACTGTCGTAAATACAAGTCTGTTGTCAAGCATCTGAGTGTAAATCACATGGCCGTAGGGTTGCTGCAACGGTCATAGGTGTGAAAAATGGTCATAAGCCACGTTTTGCAGTGCCATTGTAACTTCGAATGGCCACTAAGTGAACTGTTGTAAGTCGAGGACTACCTGTATACCTGTATTTTAATAATCTGCGTCACTGCCCTTTAATGTGCTGCACTTCATATGTTCTGAATTATAATTCCCTTCCTGCACTACAGCACGTTCCCAGTAGTCATGAGTCCTCAGGGAACTGCAGTCCAAATGGTGGGGGACATCAGCTTAAAGAGGACTGACCTTAAAATTTTCACATTGAGAAGTCATACAGCTGTATTTTGTTTAGTATGGACTTGACAAGTATACAAGAAAATACCTGAATAGGTATGGATTGGGGTTTGGGCCTCTTCACATGTCATTGAATCTCAACCCAAGCTACCTTCCCACCATGTTAATGGAGAAAGATGCTAAAAATTAAATTTGACAACAGGTTAAGCTTCCCATTTCTCTCTCTCTCTTTTTTTAATTTCCTAAACTACCACTTTAGATTTCTTAAAATTTCCTCTTAGTTTTCATCCTTTACTGGTTGTCTTTATGAGACAAATACGTTAATGATTGTAAAAGGATGAATGGATCTTGGGTGTTGGAACCATTTCATGTGCATATATAAAAACAGAATTAGATTCCTGGAACTTGTGAAGAAAATCTTGATAAGAGTGTCCTTCAGATTATCTACCACCTATTAATATTTTAACAAAAAAAATTCTGACTTATCAAAGCAAAACAAATTACTGTTAAAACCTCATTTTTTGATTTTGAATGTTACGGTCAATATTTTAGTTCAGATTTTTCCTAAGCAAGTAGGAAAAAAGGTGTTTATGGCACAGTCCCAACAATAAATTTGCTTCATTATACAATGAACAGAAATTGACAGAAACAGCCAACGACATAAATATATATTATTATATTTCACAGACATTACACTTTTATGGACATAGTTGTCCCCACAGTCCCCCCAAAAAAAAAAAAAACTGGCCAGTTTTAAAAAAGGTTTTACTGTAAGTATGAATGAATGTCACAGAATTAGGACTGACTGCAGTAATTTGACCTTGGATCACACATGATCAGCTCCATCAGATCTGGACTGTTAAGATCTGGATGGGGACAAAGAAAATTTTGTGTATCTTTGTCATCTACCGTCTGCTGGTTTTTGTGGCCCACATCTGGCAGTCTTCAAATAAATCTTCCAATATCAAGAAAGTACCTGCTTTCCTTCTAAACACACACTGGATATTTACAAATCAAAGTGAACAAACTTATTGCCTCTGAATTAGTATGTTTCGACAGTGCTTAAGTGAACTCTTAAATCAGGTTTTTCTAACAGAATATGATATATAAGAATAATAGTTCTTGAATAGCCACACAAATATCCCCTGATGTGTTTCAGTTATTGATCTTGACTGATCTGAGACACTTTCACTGAAATAGTTTAAATACAGCTAAACTTGTCTGCAGTCCCTGTTGTTCACTTTTCATTATACTATGAAGAACCCCTTCAAATCTTGGTACACATCCCTAATTCATCCACTGTATTGTCAATTTGTTCTGATAGGGCAGGATCTTCCTTTGTTCTTGACTTAAAACCTTTGAAAACAGGACACACTGGTACATACTTTAACCAGTGAGTCCTTTTAATCAGACCCATCCCAAAGGGAAAATCGTAACTCTTCAGTTTTGCAGATTCGTCACTGTTGGCATGTGCTCCAGCCTTCCACTGTACTAAGCCACGTTCCTCTTGAGTCCCTAGAAAAGAAAGTATGTATTTGAAATCAGGCAGTTTTGGAAGAAAGGTTTCAGTGATCTAATTCACAAAAGAAAGCTGTATTAATAACATACCATGAAGTAGAGAGTCATGACATGAGATTAAAGAAATGTAAAAGTTGAAATAATAAACTTTCTGGGAGGAGCATGGTAGATTTGCCTGTGATGAGATCAACAGTTAAAAGGAACAGAAGTGTCTGCTTTTTGCGTCTCATCCCATCAATTGGATACCAGTAGAACACACATAATTTGTATTCAATAGGGTTTCATTCCCTAATGAAGAACTATGTGACAGATGGGAAGTCCCTACCCTAAATTCCAGGGAGATAGTTATGATACCACAAAAAAACAACTTCCAGCCCCTTAACGTTTAGCATATTGTGGCATGAGTTTTTGGTAGACTAAGAAGCAATTGGTTCTTGAAAATCCCTGCCATAATAAATTTTCTAGCCTTTTATGATGCTGTGAGGTAGTTACAAAATTAAAAGGCCTATGTTATGAGACAGGGCTGCAAGAATCAAATTTTAAAATCATATTCACTACATCTGTCAGGCTACAGTATTAGAAGATTAAAACGCTGGGAGCCATCTACCTCTTAATAAATCTGGAAAAGCAGTAACAAAAAAGAAATGGCTATAAATACAATACTTGTACATCTAATTCTGTATTTTCTGCCACGGCTCTGTATGAGGAACATACTATCTAGTGTAGCAGCACTAATGCAAGTAACCAGAAAGTACCAAATGATCAAGTATAGCACACAGTGATCAACATATATGTCCCAAAGGTGCTTTTTCAAGATGCAACTGGACTTTCTGGTTTTTCTTTGAAGATGTTTAGCTTTTCATCCATTACTGAATTCCCTACCATTCAGTCAGAGCTGAAGAAACTTTTTGGACGGGAAGCGAAACGTCTTCAAAGAAAAAACAGAAAGTCCAGTTGCCTCTTGAAAAAGTATCTTTGGGACAACCATGACCTGGATGATTGAGAATCTCTATAGATCAAATATATATATATATATTACTTTGGATAAATTTTGGGGTTCCTTAAATCAATCCTTTTGAAATACAGGCTAAACACTTCAAAATAATACAGTGAATCAGGTGTACCTGGAACAGTGTTGTCCAATATAAATGCAATGCTGCCCCCAACAAACATTTCTGTGGTTAAAAGTACTCTTAATATCTGGTCCACTTCAGCAATGCCTACAAACCGTAATAATTTATAGTTCAAAATGTTATCAAAATATGCTTAATATACTTCTGCATTTCTCAAATTTATCTTTGTTATATCCTTCACTCTATTCCCTTTTTAGTAGGAAACACTATATACTGTAAAGCACACAAAAGAAAAGGTAAGCAATGCAAGTTATAAATGACAGGAAAAGAAAGGGAAATATAGCTAAATCTGGCTTAGCCAAACACCCTTCCCTACATCTCTTCAATCCTTCCTTGTAAATGATCCATGCTTACACCATGGCCGTACGGCATATCACTTCATACTCTGGCTTTTGCTTTTTAAACCTCACATCTTTCTGAGGATTCCATCAATTTCATCCAACTCTGACTGTCTGGTTCTTCCCCTTCTTCTTGACTCAGTTTGATTTGATCCTCGTTCATTCGTTCACTTCATATAATCAAACCACCACATAATTCTACTATAATTGTCATTCAAGGTGATTCAGCACCCATTCTCTCCTTTTACTACACGGGTATCTGAAGCACCCCATTTCATCTGCACCTAGATTTTATGTTCCACCCAACCTACCCAACTTTGACTTCCATATAATAAAGTAAGCAAAGCTGTTGTATGTAGTCATTTTTACTTGTGACATTTATTTTTCTCAACAATATATGCTCCCTGCAATCTTTCAACAAACATTTGCATATCTTAAATTTCTCCATCTGTTCTTCCATCTTATTTCACCAGGACACACATTAGTTACATATCACTTTTTATCATGTATAGGCATAACCTGTAATTGTTTACCGCATTTTCACTCAAACATAGCTATCTTGGGTTTTAACACATTAATTCCTCACTGCGTCATAAAATCTAACATTCACAGGAATTCATTTGGCTTTGCTGCATAAAAAAAATTCTACTTGGGTTTATATTCCAAATTCATCCACCTCTACTATCACCTCAAATATCCCTTGTAGATTTATCAACATTAACAACCAAAGAAATCGCACACATTCTTGACTTCCATCTTTCCCAGAGTTCATACATGCACAGATTGTATAACTCAAGCTTACTCACTTTGTCACATATTTTCTCTAAATCAGAAAGCTTTCTTACATTCATCCATCTCTGTAACTTGCTGAAGAGTAAAAATCTGATCTGCATATCCTCTGCCTGGCGTAAAAATAGACTGTTGTATTTTCCAAATTATGCAGGTTGTCACCTTTTGCATTTTTTTGACCTGAATTCTGCCAAACATTTCCCATGGTACATGAAATAAATGGTAGTTGTTGCATTGACTCTTAATAACTTTCCTTTGTGTAGGGCAGAGATTTTCAAACTATGAGTTGTGGTCCCCTGGTGACCTAACCCTAACCCCGTGATGGTGAACCTATGGCACGCATGCCAGAGTGGCACACAGAGTCCTCTTTGTTGGCATGCCCACCATCGCCAGGTACTCTTCTGGGTTCCGTTGCACACATGTGCAGCCAGCTGCTCTCTTCCGGGTTCCATCTCGTGCATGTGCATCGGCCAGATGGCCTAACCCATCCACAGGATGCAGGCAGCATGTGAAACCACATCCCCTCCAGTCCACAGAAAAACCTCTCTCCACGGAACTGGTCCCTGGGGCCCAAAAGGTTGGGGGCCACTGCATTGAATGACAGATATTTAATATCTTCCTTAACATCTTTTCCAGCTTAAATTATTGCTATTCTTTTTCATAACATTTCCTTTCCAGACCCCTCACCAATTTGATTATTCATTTACTGTCCTTAAAATGTGGTGGGTTTTCCTCCCTCCTTCTCTCTCTCTCTCTCTCTCTCTCTCTCTCTCTCTCTCTCTCTCAGTCCAGGATGCTAACAATGACATGTTGTGAGAAAGCAACTAGGAAATGCCACATGCTAAACAACCAACAAACATAACTACTCCCAGATCATTGGTTCAAAAGAATGGAAGAAAAGTCAGAGTTGCTCAAGATGAATGGGGAAAGGCCACTTCTGACCTCAAACAGCCTGACATAGTTTGCATATCTCCCTAGGCAAAGACTCTTGAGTTGTCAGTACCTGTATTGATAGCATTCGGACGTGAATCTAAATAGTTTGGAAGGGTAAGCCCAAAAAACATCGCAAAACCTAGGATAAAAAGATTGCGGGAGGAGTTCATGTCCACAAACTGTAGATTGGAGAGACCCACTGCAGTGATCATACCTGCAGAAAGAAAGAAAAAGTTAAATAAATAAATATATTAGTGGCGCGGTGGTTAGAACGCAATATTGCAGGCTAACTCTGCTCACAGCCAGCAGTTCGATCCTCACCAGTTCAAGGTTGACTCAGCCTTCCATCCTTCCGAGGTTGATAAAATGAGAACCCAGATTGTTGGGGGAAATAGGCTAACTCTCTAAACCACTTAGAGAGAACTGTGAAGCACTGTGAAGCGTTATATAAGGCTAAGTGCTAGTGCTATATAAATACAGGCCTAAACAAATAAATGGAGAATGCTTGAGAAGGGTAGTTAAGCCCCAAACTAAAAATCAGGCGGCAACAAAGACCATAAGAACTACTGATTTCAGTCGACTGGTTTTTCCTGGATATAGTTTCAGCAGAAGGATCTCTGGGTTGAAATCTGAACATGATATGAAGACAAGGCTATCCTAGAAGTGCAAATTAGACCTCTTGGTGTGGAGACAGTGTGCATTACACTGTAACAAATGGCACCTAGGGTGTTTTATGAAAAGCAGATATTTAGAACTGGAAAGCAGCAGGGGAAGTAGAAGATTACCCACAGTTCCTTTTTAACTGGCGCCTCCCTCCCACTGCTGCATGGAATTACAAAAAACCTCATTTTTTTAAAGTAAACAACTCATTTCAACCTTCCTCTCAATCAGAAAGTTGCTCTGTCACTTGACACAGCTATTTCTACAAATGACTTACCAAACAAAGTGCAGAACATCCCTCCAAGGATGGGATCAGGGAGGGAGGCAAACAGAGCAGTAAATTTGCCAATGGTTCCTAAAATAAGCATGATTCCTGCACCATACTGTACCACTTTCCTGCTGCCCACCTGTGGAGGAAAAGCAGTAGTACAAATAATCAACCTATATTCATTATGAATTATTTACGGTTTGTCTCACAGTCAGTTAGATGTACAGATTGGACTTGGCATTTTTGTCTGCCCGTCAATTCCTTCCCAAGGACCCTGGGATAGGCAGATGTGGGTGTTTGATGGAGTTACCGATATCATTGGAGGATGTAAGCTGTTCCAAGTAAAACTCCAAGTAAAGTAAATTATTATGGTTTGTGGCACAATCAGCCAGATGTTCAGTATTATAATTATTTGTTCACAACAATATCATTCACAGCTGCCAGTTCTTTAGCTGGTTATTGTTATTAATCTGTATATGTTGCTTCTGTTACATTTTCTGCTGTCTCTACTCAACATATGAGTCATGCTTCCAGGTACACACTGAACCTGAAAGGATTTTTTTTATTTAATACCATCTGGCACATACAAGCTTTAATTTTTTTTCAGTAGGATTTCCAGGGCGCTTTCTGAGCAAAATAAGCGCAGCAAAACCATTTGTTTTAGAACAACAATTGTCGCAGCTGCTTTCTCTGGTCAGCCCAAACAGAATGGTGACACATCTCAGAGGAAATTTCCCATTCAAATTACAGGCGGTACACTTGGAGTGAAGCAGTGCAAACAATGGGGGGACATCAGCTTAAAGAGGTTGGTGAGAAATGATGGTCCTTCCAGAGGCCTTACTGATCCCCAGTTAAGGGAATCAAGAAGGTGAGTCTCTGTCTAATCCAAGTCCTGGAGAACTACTAGCAATCTGACTAGATGTTTTTCGGGTTAGCTGAGTAGCCTGATCTGATCCTTAATTTTTAGAAAACAACAATAATGTAATTTAACTTTTGCAAAGGTGGCCACAATTCTGCATACTTAACTGGGCCCATGAGATGAACAACACAGCACCAAAAATGGGCTAGACTACCTTAATGCTGGAGCAAAAACACCTCTCAGGAATCTAGAATGGCATACGGGCAGCTTGTTTACAAAGGACCTCAGAATTCATCCTACGAAATTACCTTGTGATGCCAAGATACAATCTATCTATCCCAGTTGCAGATTTTGCCCAGGTGCTAAAAACTGAAGCCTTGTGCTCCTCCCAGTGCACAAGAAGAAGCAGGCAGCTGTGTGTAAACCCATTAAAAGCCTAGAAACAGAAGATGCTATCAGAACAGTGGAAGGGTGGTACCTTGGTGATGCCCAAGACTCCAATATTCGGGCTGGAGGAAGTAGAACCATTGCCAGTGCCCAGCAACCCAGCAATGATACAACAGATTCCCTCTGTAAAAATGCCTCTGAGGGGCAAGAAAAGAAGAATTCTCAGAGTTGCGTTAGATGTCCCAGCTCTCTCTCCTAGCAATGTTAGGGTGATGCATTTCATTGGATGGATACCCAGCAAATTACATGAAGATCTTGTCAAACGTTTTAAAGGAATAACTTCCAAAAATTAGAATTAGATGAGGGTCACTTGCTAGTTAAGCCAGATAGTGTTCGTCGTAAACAGATGTGGCTGCCTGGTGACTTGGGGTGTTTTGGATTCTCATCACCTGTTCATCCAATTATTCCCTGACCTTGGCAGACAGAAACCATCTGATTAAAAAAAAGAGAGAGAGAGCAAATCCTGCCTTGCCCTACCCAATATGACATTTGTGATACTTCTTCCTGCTGGTCATAGTCCATATGCAGGTAGCAGCCACGTCCTGAACTATTGGAAACATCAGAGGAATCGAGCACACAGAACCATACAGACCTTCTGCCCACCCACAGGCACTCGCAGAGATAATCCCTTCCTAAATCCCTCTGGCCTGATGGCTGAATCTTCCTGGGGTAATATTCCACCTCTGCTTATACCACAAACAATCCATTAGTGTTTCATACACCCACAGGATCCAGCACGATCAGTTCTGAATGTAACTGCACCACACTGTGTGTGCGCGTGCGTACATTAAAAAGACAACAGGAAAAGGGTCCACAAGGTTCACCCTACATTAGGAAAGCTTCAGTGAAATATCCCAGACAATCTGTGAAGCAGACCTGAGAGAGTGTGGTGGAAGTGAGGCTAATGTGCATGTTGTCTATTGAGAAAGATTTTCGAAAGAAACCCATGAGAAACATTTTTAGTCTTAAGTTAGATCTCAAATATTGATCAGCCTCTTTCTTAAGAAGGGAGCAGTGACAGTATTTTGTTTTCAGCAGTGAAACAAATCTGGTCTCTTGAAACTGTTCCGAGGAACAGCCACTTTGACCTACTGGTCTGTGTTGCTGGTTGTGCTCACATGACAATCTTGACCAGGTCAATTGCAAACCTCACAGCTGTATTTGCACAATATTGTGTAAACCCTTTTATTGTAGCCTTGCAGCAAAATGGGGAAATTGTTAGTTTTGATGGCTGACTTAGTAAATCCTCTGAACCCAGCCTCTTCAAATGTTTACAGTTCAGCCAGGGTAGTCTGCATACCAAGAGAACACATTAATGTAGAAACCAAGTGAAGTTGTTCTATAATACAGTACATAAAGCACCCGGAGAAAATGATGGGAGGGAAGCAGCTGTTTTTAAGGAGTTGTGAAGCTATTCTTGTTGCACACATTGATGCTGACTAGATCTGGAGGTTTAATCAGTAAAGTGAGCTAGCAAAGCTGTTCTACCTCATACCAGTTTGTGCATTGTGAATGCCAGAATGAAATATGCAAGGGAAATGGGAACAGATGGGCATTGCAAGAATTAAACTCCCGAAGGTGTCACCCGAAGAGTGATCCAGAGGCAAACATAATGGAAAACCTGTGTCTTAGAATGATGGGGACCCACATGACCCACATTTTTCCCAGTCTAGAAAACCTTAAGACAAGGATCTCCAAAGATATGACAGAATATGACAAAAGGAAGGCCTTGTGGATGTGTTAATGAGGCAGTGTGCTTCCATGGTGAAAAAAAAATATTCTCAGACTTCTTAAATGAGTAAAGAAATCAGCATTCGAAGTGCACCAAAAATGGAGATTTTTTTTTAAACGAAGTTTTTCCAATTTCCTTCTTCTGACCTTTGGCATCCCAAAATGAGAAACCATTTTTTTCTAAGAGCCTTTAGTTACTGAAGTATCATCCTCCACAGTTTTTGTAGAAATGTGCTTAAAATATTACCTTTGTTTCACCAGTGAAAAGCAGAACAGACCCTTATAAAAAAATATAGACATCTCTGAGCCGGATGCACCCTACCTATTGATGGCATGGACTGGTGGCGGGGGAGCACCTGCAAGTCGGGCGCAGGCATAATAATCTCCGATGGACTCGATGATGCCAGATAATGTAGCACTGAACATTCCCAGCACAGCAGCCGCAGTCACTGTGGGCATCCCCCACTGACCTGGGAAAGCAGACAACACAACAAATATCAGCTGGGCTGTAAAATGTTCCTCTAGGTAGGAGGAGCAAAGGTTGAAGTCCAATAAATAAAAACCAGGAAGCCCAGATTCTTCTCCCTTTGTGTGAGTGTCTCTTTCAATCACACACAAGTTCACACCGCCCCCTATGAATTCCCTGACAAATTACCTAAACCTGCCTCCAGAGTAAAGCACAGCATGAAACATTTCCAGAGTACCAAAGGTAACAGTAGAACATCTTGGGGTTCTACCATAAGCGTGTATATGTATGAGTGTGTATGTGTTTGTATACAGACAGACACAGACAGACAGACACAGACACAGACAGACACAGACACACAGGCAGGCAGGCAGGCAGGCAGACAGAATGAACAAACATCTTGGAGTTCTATCATGTGTGTATATATACCATAAGTGTGCATATACTGTATATATAAGTGGTACCACTTATATATACAGTATATGCACACTTATGGTATATATACACACTTACGATAGAACTCCAAGATGTTTGTTCATTCTATCATTCATCTATCTGTCTATCTATCTATCTATCTATCTATCTATCTATCTATCTATCTATCTATCTATCTATCTATCTATCTGTCTATCTATCTATCATCTATCATCTATCTATCTATCTATCTATCTATCTATCTATCTATCTATCTATCTATCTATCTATCTATCTATTATCTATCTATCTATCTATCTATCTATCTATCTATCTATCTATCTATCTATCTATCTATCTATCATCTATCTATCATCTATCTATCTATCTATCTATCTATCTATCTATCATCTATCTGTCTATCATCTATCTATCTATCTATCTATCTATCTATCTATCTATCTATCTATCTGTCTATCATCTATCTATCTATCTATCTTTCTATCTATCTATCATCTATCTATCTATCTATCTATCTATCTATCTATCATCTATCTATCTATCATCTATCTATCTATCTATCTATCTATCTATCTATCTATCATCATCATCTATCTATCTATCTATCTATCTATCTATCTATCTATCTATCTATCTATCTATCATCTATCTATCTATCTATCTCTATCTATTATCTATCTATCTATCTATCTATCTATCTATCTATCTATCTATCTATCATCTATCTATCTATCTATCTGTCTATCATCTATCTATCTATCATCTATCTATCTATCTATCTATCTATCATCTATCTATCTATCTATCTATCTATCTATCATCTATCTATCTATCTATCTATCTATCTATCATCTATCTATCTATCTATCTATCTATCTATCTGTCTATCTATCATCTCTCTATATATCTATCTATCTATCTATCTATCTATCTATCTATCTATCTATCTATCTATCTATCTATCTATCTATCATCTATCTATCTATCTATCTATCTATCATCTATCTATCTATCTATCTATCTATCTATCTATCTATCTATCATCATCTATATCTATCTATCTATCTATCTATCTATCTATCTATCTATCTATCTATCTATCTATCTATCTATCTATCTATCTATCTATCTATCTATCTATCTATCTATCTATCTATCTATCTATCTATCTATCATCTATCTATCTATCTAACTATCACTATCTATCACTATCATTCATCTATCTGTCTGTCTATCTATCTATCTATCTATCTATCTATCTATCTATCTATCTATCTATCTATCTATCTATCCACACATACACATCATACAGACACACATTTATGGTAGAACCCCAATATGTTCTAATGTTACCTTTGTACTATGTGTGTGTGTGTGTGTGCACGCGCACATACACACACATATACATATACACACATACTCACATGCACACACACACACACACACACAGTGTCCATGTTTGGAAGGAATGAAAAGAGCAAAGGGCAAAGGAATGGAGATTGAAGGTTGAAAGACATGAGAAAACCTTTCCTTTTCTCCAGGTCCACCAAGATTTAAACTCCCACATGCAACTCTTGTCTTGGGATGTAAGTGATGACTTGGGAGTTTTGGGGACAACATAAGGCTCTCTCATGAGAACGTACTCTGCCATTCAGCCTGTTTCTGGAAGGGCCTGGTTGCAGGAGGGCCTTAGCACATCAAAGGCAACAATTCCATCGCTGGCTGAACTGCTAATCCATGCCTGTCCATCAGCCCAGGGAGATCTCTTCCATGTAAAGGGAGCATGTAAGAGCAGATAAAAGAGGGAAGATCCTGCCCATTCTCATGCAATAGGCAAATAAAAGAGAAAGAATAACAGGGAAGGAGGGATTGGAGATAGGAGGGCATCAGAACTGTTTTCAATGCAATCTTGTGTGGCTTAGCCTGTCATGTGGATCAGAGGTGGTATTCAGCAGGTTCTGACCAGTTCTGGAGAACAGGTAGCAGAAATTTTGAGTAGTTCGGAGAACCGGTAGTGGAAATTTTGAGTAGTTTGGAGTACCACCTCTGACTGGCCTTGCCCCCATCTATTCTGTACCTCCTCCCAAGTCCCAGATGATGGGCTGGGTCTTCTTTGGTTGCCCTGCACAGGAGAATGGAGCTGGAAAGCAGGTTAGTGGGGTGGGGAGGGGATTTTGCAGTAACCTCCCCCTGCCATGCCCACCAAGCCACACCCACCAAGCCACGCCCACAGAACCGGTAGTAAAAAAATTTGAATCCCACCACTGATGTGGATGCATATTCCATTGCTCCCTCCCAAGATTGAGGTGAGGTGAAGAGAACTATGAGGCCAACTTACAGGGGTAAGGAAAGCGGAACCAGGGTGCTATGGACAAGATTTCTCCTCTAGCATCTGTTCTGGCCTTGAATCCGTAGGCACTGGCATCCCGAGGAAACACGTCCGTCACTGTCAGAATGTAACAAAGCAGCCAGACCACCAAAATGGCTAGTATGATCTGAAGAGGAGATACAGAAAGGCAGAACACAATAATCTCCCACCTATATACCCACACTGAAAACAAGTCGGAAGACAGGAAGTGACAGTAGGAAAAGAACATGGATTTCTAAACTATTGTCCATCTACTCTGTGCTACTCTGCCTAGTTTTCACTTCCGAGACTTCTGTAATCCAGTCCTGGGAGTATTTATACTGCAAATAAATCCCACAGAGCTGAGGGAACCTTATTCCTGGAGAATTGTCTAAAATTGCAGATTGAGAATTTTAAATATTCAAGAATGCAGATTTGAATATTTCAGCCAAAATCAAACTTTTGTGTTAAGGGATCTCTTCTACATTCCTTCTCCTTTACTCCTAACAAATGGACACGATTGATTGGCAAAAGCTTTTACAATCTCCCTCTCTTTGTCATGTTTAGTTTTAATTAATTCCCAGTCTCTCCTTTGGCCCGTTTTGCCTTCTTGCTGCATGGGAAGTTTCTGAGTCAATTGACCTTTATGGTGGATAAGAGAGAATACTGCATGTGAATGGCTTATTTATGCATGCTCAGAGTAACCTTCTACGCGGGAGAAGAATAAGCTGTTTTTGTCAACTGATGCCACTGGGGAACCTGGCAGGATAAAAAACAGCAAATTCTGACCAAATTTTTTTCAGGGGGGGTGCATACAAAATGTGCCCACAATAAAATGATGAGTAAACGACAATCTCCTTACTGGAAACATCTTGAAGATCTGTATCCGGATCAAAATGCAGCCTTTCCCATATTTATACCCAGGAAGGAGAAAAGAAACATTTCGTAGGTACTGAGCAAACAGAACAATTAAAAAAATAGACCTGTTCAAAGGAGAGAAAAGATACGAGTGAACAGATTAGGAGCAATTGGATGCAGAAACCCTGGGATCAATTCATATAATTTCGAACTGAATTTATTGGATTATACAGAGGTAGTTGTTTATCATGAACTTACCATTATCTAGGCATTTCCTTACACAAGTCTGATACCTTGTAGTTATATTAGGACTACACCTCTCCAAACTCCAGCTGGCAGAGCAGCAGCTATGCTTATTAGAAATCTTGGGAGGGAAATGATTTGGAGGGCATCCGATTAAAAGAAGGCAGGTTTTGCAATTTTTTACTAAACCACCAGTTGGATCAGCCATCTGTCACATGAGCTGGCCCTGCATATGCCCTGGGTTGACAACTTCAGAGAGCATCTGATCTGATTTTCTGATTTGTGCTGAGTAATTTCACAAAAGTACTTCATTCCCTCCCACCACCAAGTCCCAAAACTGAGACGAGTGTTAACACAACATCTTTGTGAATTTGCCTCTCACGACTGTGTGATCTTTTGCATAGGCATATCTAATCATGGCTAACTTAGGTAACAAACGTACTAGTTGAGAATCAGAGTTGAGGTTCAGCAGAGCCAGGGTTTTGGCTGGTGGGTTTAGAACAGGGGTCTCCAAACTTGGCAACTTTAAGACTTGTGGACTTCAATTCCCAGAATTCTCCAGCCAGCATAGCTTTTTGTGGGAGTTGAAGTCCACAAACTTAAAGTTGTCAAGTTTGGAGAGCTCTGGTTTAGAATCTGCTTTCATCTTCTGACTGTGCTCATCACTCACCAGCCTTGGAATATTGATGCCCTGAGAGGTTAATGAGCCTCAGTCCAAGTCCAACAGCATTCAGCTGAGACCTGCTGAGGGCAGGCCAAATATATGATAAATGTATCAGTTGGACTTGAGCCAAATCAGATAACTGTCAGTGCTCTTACCAAGAAAAGTTCAGTGCTTCTTCCCACAACATATTCCTCCTGCTCTTGCTTCCTTGCCTGTCTAGAGTGACAGAACCATAGTGAACCAATGGGTGAGTATAAAATATGAGGTTCCAATTTAGGTCCATAAAGCGAACTTCTCTGAAGTCAGCAGTCGGAATCACAGAGAATGAATGTGGTGACTGAAAGATTCATAATATCTATTTTACATATTCTATTCATGATCCTTAAATTGTGAATTATGGATAGTTCAGCCACCAGTAACCTATATGTAGGTTATTCCTTAATTTGTAAAAATATGTGGTCTTTCTTTGGTTGTAATATATAGCAGAACTGCAGAGCTACAAAGCCCTTAGGAATAGAAATAAGAGATTCATCATGTTCTTACATTGCCACTGTCCTATCCTGCTTATCATGCACACTTGCACTCATAAGTGTGCACAGGCACTGTCTTTCTGAAGATTTGAACCACTGGCAACCAACCATCCAGAACTTCACACTCTGCTTCACTTGGCTTGGTCTGGCAGTTGAGTGAGGAGATGAGAGGGCATCGGGCCAATGGGCCAGTTTGTAATCTCTGCAGTTCACTCCTCTGAGATCCTGCAGTAGTTCTGTAACTCTACAGCTTTTTCTCCACTCTTACATCAATCTGAAAACCTGCTGTACTGAAAAAGGAGCACCTACAATGCAGCAATGCCCCAGTGTGATCCAGCTCTATCTCCTGCTGCTTGGAAGACGGAGAGACCTATTAAGGAGACAGTAGGTGTGACTGTCAGGGGCCCAATGTAGCCGAGCAAGGCTCCAGGAACGCCCAGGAATCCAATTGCCACTTCCACAAGGCTGGAAATGATGATGGCTCCTTGGATCTAGGGCAGAAACAGGAAAAGGATGAATTAACTTGATAAAGATGCATTGCAAATGCAGTGTTTCAGCAAGACCAGCATGACTGTATTTCACTCACGATATTTGTAATAATCCTAATTTAACAAGAATAGCCCACTATCTAAAGAGGTTAGACATTTCACAGATTGACTGATTTCCTGAAGCCTGGCTTAGGAGGAAGAACTCTTAAGTGGGAAGAGAAAACAGATGTTTCAATGTTGGCTATAAGCTGTCCGCACTTGAACAAGCAGACTAAGGAAGCCAAGGCAGCCACTCGGTTGTCCTCTTCCTCTCCCCCAACCATGATAAGATGCAACTTACTATTTAAAAAGATGGAAATGTTTAGAAGGATGCATGCATTTTATGATATTCTTCATTGTCACTTCATTGAGAGATGAACAGCTAGCAACTGTAGTTTAAGGCAAAAAGCCTGCTTTCTTGCAGGGATGTATGTAACTTTATTGGTCTTTCACATGTATGTGCCCAACTGGTTTGAGTTGGGTTATAACCCTTTGTAAAAGAACACTTTTGTACAAATTGGGTTCCAACCTGCCCTTATTCACTGCAACCTTAATCCCTAGCATTAGGGTAGCAAAGAGCCACAGGAGGACTTCCAGCAAGCCCTGAACTTAAAATACATAAATCCCCCCCAGCTGAGCCTCCATACCTGGGTCCTGCAATCACCCAGTATAGTTTCTTGCTAGCCAGCTTTGAGCAATAAATGCAAAACTAGTCAGTCTAATCCAGAGATCCTTCAACTTGAAGGCTATCCTAAGGCCATGATGGCGAACCTATGGGATGCCTGCCAGAAATGGCACGCAGAGCCACTTCTGCCGGCACGTGAGAGGTCACCCAGAAGAGCCCCACTGCACATGCGTGCGCCACCTTCCCCACCAGCTGATGGTTGGGTATCTGGTGCGCATGCGCGGGTGTGTGTGGGAGATACACGTGCATGCACAGGGACACGCGGTGCAGGGGAATCACGCGCATGCGCAGGGGGCGTGGGGGGGATGCACATTGCTCTCTGGGTGCTGGCATGCATGCGCGCACAAGCGCACTCATGCAAGCGCATAAGCAATTTTCAGCACGGGAGCCCCAAAAGGTAGCCACCACTGACCGAAGGGCTGCACTCTAACCCAGAAGAGTCAGGGTTTGGGGATTTAAAGAGTGAATGGATGCCTCAAAGAAAAGTTATTAAAGCATCTATTTTCTCCTTTAAAATCAAATTAACTTCTCCCACAGATGTGAATCCAAATTTTAAGCCCCACCCACTCTGTCAGCCATGAAAGATATTTTGATGAGATGCACATAGGGGCTCCTTGACATTTGTTGCATCAATCCCTACCAACAAAGTTTCCTCCCCTCTCTCGCACTGCCCAAAAATCCAAACAAATATAGAAATTTTTAGGAAACTTCTTGGTGACCTAATCTTAACCCTAACCCTAATCTTGTATACCTTAGTTCCTCCAAAAACATACTAAATATAGCTCAACACCTCATAATAGGACACAGTTGAAGCAATTATTTTAAATCTTGTCTATGGAGATTCCCAGTCATCCAGGTCATGGTTATCCCAGAGGTGCTTTTTCAAAAGGCAACTGGATTTTTCCCTGCCTTAAAGACATTTCGCTTCTTATCCAAGAAGCTTCTTCAGTTCTGACTGAACTGAAGTCAGAACTGAAGAAGCTTCTTGAATGAGAAGCGAAATATCTTCGAGGAAAAACAAAGTCCAGATGTCTTTTGACAAAGCACCTCTGGGACATATTTGAAATCTTAGTAAATAGCACATTTTAATTGCTTCATCTTGCCTAACATGCCATCTAGCTAACAAAGAAGAAATGGAAAAAGGTAAAATCTGATACACACTTCCCACAATGGGTATGGAAAATTATTTATAAGTGCAATAACCATATTTTCTTGGAATAAATAAAAGACAAACCCCAAAAAAGAAGAAAATCTGAAAGAGGATTCATAAGGATTAAAAATATTTATGTTTATAACTTTGTATTCCAAGGGAAAATTCAAGAGCAAAAGCAAGAAAATAAATAACTAAATCAAATAAATCTAAAAGACAGCTTTCTGAATTGAAGGTTTGTCCCTTATAATAAAGGACATCTGGAGACTGTACTTATAAGTAGAAGATGTGGGAGTTTCCTGCCATAAAAAATATATATTTGAAGGCTATAAAGAATTCCTCCAGATCACTATTTCCCAATGATGACCGGTTTCCTGAGAAATGTGGCTGGGTGTATACCAGGGAAGGCTGGGATCAAACTTACTTCTGTCATTCTTGGTTGCCATATGTGAGAAGTGTTCAGTGGTAATGTCCAATTGCCGTAGATTTGGTCTGCGTGAATTAAGCAAGATATTGGGGTTAAAGAACACAACTAGACAACAAACTTTCTTTTTCCAGAGAAAGGTAATTCTATTTCAGAACAGCCTGAATCCCAGAGATAATAGTGGACATGGGACAATATATTTCTTCTCCCTCCATCCCATTTATTGATATTATGGTGGTAGGTAGTATGTGTTGAGGAATAAACATTCGTTAAAAATTGGGTATAAATGTATGCTTTTCCTGATTTTCTTATATGGAAATGGCAGTTGGGTATGCCAGGAGAAACAAAATAAATTGAATGCAATGAGGATGGAGTCCTTAAGAAGTATGTGTAGTAAAACAGGAAAAGCTTGGGTCAAGGTGAAGAGGCTGATGATTGAATGTAAACTGAATGGAAAACAGAGGGACCAGGGTAAAAGAAATGCTATGATTCCAACCCTAACTTATAAAGTAAGAATGAATGAATGGGCTGAGAAGAAGAAGACAGAGAAGGTCTTTATTGAATGGAGTTTATGAAAGAAATAAAAAAGAAAAGTAATATAGGAAAGTGTGTGACCATGGTGGATGCAAGGATAGAAAGATATGGAAAGCTATAGTGAATGAACTAAATCTATCTATATTGCTTTTTCTTACTGTATGCACTTGATGTCTTTGGTTTATAATTAGTTATTTTTTTTATACTCTGCATAACATTGCTTAACCCCAAAAGTTTGTATCCAGACCCCAAGATGACTTTGAATGTATGTATTTTGGACTTTCGTAGACCTCCTAAACGTTGTAGTTTCCAAAGTCAAGGGTAAAGAATCTTAGAAATTCTAATCAGAAAATCTGGGAGGCAACCGATTTGTCTATCGCAATGTTTCTCAACCGTGACAACATATCTAGATGTCTGGCTGGGAAATTCTGGTTCTTGTTTACAGTCACATCACATCACATCTACAAGTAGCCCTCGACTTACAGCCATAATTGAGCCCAAAATTTCTGTTGCTAAGCGAGACAGTTAAGTGAGTTTTGCCCCATTTTATGACTTTTCTTCAGTTGTTAAGTGAATTTGGCTTCCCCATTGACTTTGCGTGTCAGAAGGTCGTAAAAGGTGATCACATAATCCCAGAACACTGCAACCGTCATAAATCTAAACTAGTCGCCACACAGCAACTTTGATCACGTGACCATGCAATGGTCGTGTGAAAAAACCAGTCATAAGACACTTTTTTTCAGTGCCGTTTTAACTTTCAACAATCACTAAATCAATGTTTGTAAATCGAGGATTACCGTATATACTCGAGTATAAGTCGACCCGAATATAAGCCGAGGCACCTAATTTTACACAAAAAAACTGGGAAAACTTATTGACTCGAGTATAAGCCGAGGGTGGGAAATGCAGCAGCTACTGGTAAATTTCAAAAATAAAAATAATTAATTTGGGAAACGATCTCACTATCTCACGTCGCCTCGGGAAGGGAAAGGCAAAGCGCTTTTTGCCTTTCCCTTCCCGGCTGGGGCTGTTGGGAGTCGCTGCCGCCTGCCTTTCCCTTCCCGGCTGGGGCTGTTGGGAGTCGCTGCCGCCTGCCTTTCCCTTCCCGGCTGGGGGCTGTTGGGAGTCACTGCCGCCTGCCTTTCCCTTCCCGGCGGGGCTGTTGGGAGTCGCTGCCGCCTGCCTTCCCTTCCCGGCTGGGGCTGTTGGGAGTCGCTGCCGCCTGCCTTTCCCTTCCCGGCTGGGGCTGTTGGGAGTCGCTGCCGCCTGCCTTTCCCTTCCCGGCTGGGGCTGTTGGGAGTCGCTGCCGCCTGCCTTTCCCTTCCCGGCTGGGGCTCTTGGGAGTCGCTGCCGCCTGCCTTTCCCTTCCCGGCTGGGGCTGTTGGGAGTCGCTGCCGCCTGCCTTTCCCTTCCCGGCTGGGGCTGTTGGGAGTCGCTGCCGCCTGCCTTTCCCTTCCCGGCTGGGGCTCTTGGGAGTCGCTGCCGCCTGCCTTTCCCTTCCCGGCTGGGGCTGTTGGGAGTCGCTGCCGCCTGCCTTCCCTTCCCGGCGGGGGCTGTTGGAGTCGCTGCCGCCTGCCTTTCCCTTCCCGGCTGGGGCTGGGGCCTCCCTTCCGGCGGGGAGTCGCTGCCGCCTGCCTTTCCCTTCCCGGCTGGGGCTGTTGGGAGTCGCTGCCGCCTGCCTTTCCCTTCCCGGCTGGGGCTGTTGGGAGTCGCTGCCGCCTGCCTTTCCCTTCCGGCTGGGGCTGTTGGGAGTCGCTGCCGCCTGCCTTTCCCTTCCCGGCTGGGGCTGTTGGGAGTCGCTGCCGCCTGCCTTTCCCTTCCCGGCTGGGGCTGGGAGTCGCTGCCGCCTGCCTTTCCCTTCCCGGCTGGGGCTGTTGGGAGTCGCTGCCGCCTGCCTTTCCCTTCCCGGCTGGGGCTGTTGGGAGTCGCTGCCGCCTGCCTTTCCCTTCCCGGCTGGGGCTGTTGGGAGTCGCTGCCGCCTGCCTTCCCTTCCCGGCTGGGGCTGTTGGGAGTCGCTGCCGCCTGCCTTCCCTTCCCGGCTGGGGCTGTTGGGAGTCGCTGCCGCCTGCCTTCCCTTCCCGGCTGGGGCTGTTGGGAGTCGCTGCCGCCTGCCTTCCCTTCCCGGCTGGGGCTGTTGGGAGTCGCTGCCGCCTGCCTTTCCCTTCCCGGCTGGGGCTGTTGGGAGTCGCTGCCGCCTGCCTTTCCCTTCCCGGCGGGGCTGTTGGGAGTCGCTGCCGCCTGCCTTTCCCTTCCCGGCTGGGGCTGTTGGGAGTCGCTGCCGCCTGCCTTTCCCTTCCCGGCTGGGGCTGTTGGGAGTCCTGCCGCCTGCCTTCCCTTCCCGGCTGGGGCTGTTGGGAGTCGCTGCCGCCTGCCTTTCCCTTCCCGGCTGGGGCTGTTGGTCGCTGCCGCCTGCCTTCCCTTCCCGGCTGGGGCTGTTGGGAGTTGCTGCCGCCGGTGCGGCCCCAGTCCCGCGTCGCCTCGGGAAGGAAAGGCCACGGCTTGGAAGGCCGCCGCTGGAGCGAAGCTGCGTGCAGCGCTGCGCTAGCATCGGATCGGGCACGCCGGACGGTTCCAACCGAGCCCCGAGTGTCGTCTTTGGCGCCCGCCCAGCGCCGCGGAGCTCCCTGTACCGGGAGAAGGGAAGACACCCCCGGGGCGGGGCAGGGAGAGGAGCTTCTCCCGCCCGCCCCTCTTTCCGCGCGCACCGGTGTCCCCGCAGGACGACCCCTGCCCCGCAGTTGCCACCGCTTGAAAGAGACGGGCCGGGGTGGGTAGAAAGGCGCCAGGCGCCCTTGGAGGAGAAGGTCCCGCGTTCGCCTGTCTGCCCGCGGATGTCAGCGGAGTTTTGCCGCTGCTTCGTCCGGGGTCTCTGGGCAAACACGTCCACCCGAGCGGGGCTTGTCGCCTCCGGCACGCAACGAGCGCTGCCCTCGGATTCCCTGTCCGGTTGCCCCCCTTTTGAGGGCGATGGCAGTAAACTGTTCCCGTAGCAGCAGCTGCTCCTCTTTCCCGGCTGGGCTGGTGAACGAGGCTTCGCAGGGCACCTTCGGCTCAGCAATTCTCTCCGCCGGAGCAGCTGGTCCTGGGAGGCCAGCCCCTCTGCCCGGAGGGGCTGGGGGGGAGGGGGCTCCGGTCCGGCCTTCCGAAGCCGTGAATTCGTCCCTCTCGCTGATACGCCTGAGGCGCCCCTGGTTGCCTTGCCGGCTGGTTCCTCCACCACAGAGCGAAAGACGCGCTTCCCTCGAGGAGAGCAGGGGATGCGGGTCCTGAGGCAGCCAAGTCCCCCCAAATGCTCGCAGTCCCACCTGCCAGCCGGACGGTCGCCGCGCTCCCCTCTGGACTCTGCCAGCGCCTGTGCCCTCCAGAAGGCAGGAGGGTCACCCGGGCGGTTTTGTTTTTAGCAAACCTGAGAGGAGCACCAGGGTGGGGAAAAGGGAACACGTGACTACGCAGGAGCTGTTCTGGGATTCTTTCCTGCTTCTTGTGCAATCTCACGCCCCTCCCGAGAAGGGACACCCTGACCCCCATTTGGGACTTGCGCCTGACAGGGGCCTGATGGAGCCCAGAGCTTTGGAAGTCATTCATTCTTCCAGGCTGCACACGAAGGACATGAAGAGCTTCCAGGCTCTTGAGAAGGGGGGGGGGAGAGGCCAGCCTGATGAGGTCTCTGCTCCATCTGACCCTGGAGTAGTGGGGTAGTTGTGATTGCAGGGAAGCCAGGCAACAAATTACAACTCTGGCCTGGCGGGTTGATTCAGACCGCCCTGAAGGAGGACAGAACCCACGTGAAGTTGTGATAACATTCAGAGCCAAAAACAGCCCCCACCCCTCTTCGGAGAACCCAGGAGTTCCCACCAAAGAGAGGGCGAGGGTGCAAAGGCTGGTCTGAACACAGCTCAGATCTGGCTTTTTAATCAGGGCCAGGGGAGCCCCCTGAAATGCAGGTCCCGGGCCGCATCCTGATACTTTCCTTGGTGCTCTGGGCAGAAATAACTGGCCTGCTTCAGTCACAGTTCAGCAGAACACCCCACTAAGTACCCCAAGGTTTAGTGAACCATAAACCACTGTTGGCTCCAACAAGGGGACAGGCCAGGAAGAAGTAACTGGGGTTTAGTAAATCTAGAATCATTTTAATCCCAATCCAGATTGAATCCATACAGTCCATACAGTCTTAACTCTGCAAAGCCTCGTTCACCAGCCCAGCCGGGAAAGAGGAGCAGCCGCTGCTACGGGAACAGTTTACTGCCATCGCCCTCAAAAGGGGGGCAACCGGACAGGGAATCCGAGGGCAGCGCTCGTTGCGTGCCGGAGGCGACAAGCCCCGCTCGGGTGGACGTGTTTGCCCAGAGACTCCGGACGAAGCAGCGGCAAAGCTCCGCTGACATCCGTGGGCAGACAGGCGAACACGGGACCTTCTCCTCCAAGGGCGCCTGGCGCCTTTCTACCCACCCCCGGCCCGTCTCTTTCAAGCGGCGGCGACTGCGGGGCGGGGGTCATCATGCGGGGACACCGGTGCGCGCGGAAAGAGGGGCGGGCGGGAGAAGCTCCTCTCCCTGCCCCGCCCCGGGGGGGTATCTTCCCCTTCTCCCGGTACAGGGAGCTCCGCGGCGCTGGGCGGGCGCCAAAGACAACGCTCGGGGCTCGGTCGGAACCGTCCGGCGCGCCCGATCCGATGCTAGCGCAGCGGCTGCGCGCAGCTTCGCTCCAGCGGCGGCCTTCCAAGCCGTGGCCTTTCCCTTCCCGAGGCGACGCGGGACTGGGGCCGCACCGGCGGCAGCAACTCCCAACAGCCCCAGCCCCAGCCTGGAAGCCCCAGGAAGGGAAAGGCAAAAGGCAGGCGGCAGCGACAGCGGCAGCGACTCCCAACAGCCCAGCCGGGAAGGGAAGCAGGCGCAGCGACTCCCAACAGCCCCAGCCGGAAGGGAAAGGCAGGCGGCAGCGACTCCCAACAGCCCCAGCCGGGAAGGGAAAGGCAGGCGGCAGCGACTCCCAACAGCCCCAGCCGGGAAGGGAAAGGCAGGCGGCAGCGACTCCCAACAGCCCCAGCCGGGAAGGGAAAGGCAAAAAGCGCTTTGCCTTTCCCTTCCCGAGGCGGCGGGACTGGGGCCGCTCCGGCGGCAGCGACTCCACACCATTTTTTTTTCAGAGGGGAATCTGATTCGAGTATAAGCCGAGGGGGATTTTTCGGCACAAAAATGGGCTGAAAAACTCGGCTTATACTCGAGTATATACGGTACCTATTTTTGCCATTTGGAAAGCTACTGACTTCCTTCACTCAGTGAAAGGCTTCTGAAAATATTTCTGTTCTAGATCCTCTCAACTTACAGGCTATCCAAGTTTCAATTACCTTCTGGAGGACATTTCCACTTTTCCAGGGCCAAGATGGATTTGGCAGGAACCAGGAATGCCAGGGCACTGGCTTGAAACAGAGGAAGCCTGTGGAGGGTGGAGGGAGAAAAGTGCATGGATTCAGTGCTGCTGTCAGGAGTCCAGATGAAGTTAGGCTGACATGAACTTGTAGTTTTATATAAAAATATATATTTTGCATCTATATATACAACAGACTAGACAGTCAGCAAACATGAACTTGTAGTTTTGTATAAATAAATATATTTTACATCTCTATATACAGCAAACTAGATAGTCAGGCAAACAGGAGCATCATGAGGTAAATCACAGAGCACGCAGGCCACACAGAAGAAAAAGGCGGGAAAAAAGGGAACCCCTCCCCCCACAGCCACAGCAACCAATCACAGCACAGATTGCTTCACACAGGAGCCAGCACTCTCCAATCAATCAATTGTAACTGTGTGTTCTGGCTCAATGTACAATCCCACTGTTTCAGCTACTAAATTTAAACACCTGAACAACTTCCCCCTCGTAGCGGTCTCTTTTCCGTTACATTCACCAAGGAGCAAACCAGATAAGCCGTACCTAATGCCCACAGTGCTTTGGATGAGGGTGGTGATGCCGACACAGCTGAAGATGGTGCCAATAAGTTGACTGATGGTGTACTGGTCCTTCCCTACACAGAGAGACTCTGCCAGAAGGAAGGGAACGGCAATGGTGCCACTGAAACATGTCAAGTAGTGCTGGAGGAAAGATTAGGGTGGAGGATGTGTCAAACGAGCATAAGATCAGATGATGTCTCCAAACTAACACACAGGCACCACAGCTTTGGGATTCAGCTATATATTCACTGGTTATGTAGGAATGCTGAAATAGCAATAGCAATAGCAGTTAGACTTATATACTGCTTCACAGTGTTTTATAGCCCTCTCTAAGCAGTTTACAGAGTCAGCATATTGCCCCCAACAATCTGGGTCTTCATTTTACCAACCTTGGAAGGATGGAAGGCTGAGTCAACCTTGAGCCTGGTGGGATTTGATTTGCCAAATTGCAGGCAGCTGGCTGTCAGCAGAAGTAGTTTGCAGTACTGCACTCTAACCACTGCGCCACCGAGGCTTTTCTATACAATTCTATACAACTGAAGCCATAAACTGTTGTTCTAATGTGGATAGTAATTTCCCCAAATAGGGCTTATTCTCTCCCTGTGAAATATTAGTCAAAGACATTTCCTGAGAGTTCTGTGGCCTTTCTTTAAACTGTGAATTTAGTGGTGAGGACTGCAAGAGTGCGGCCGAAATGGGACTAATGACATGCAAAACAGAGGAGTTGTCATGCTTGGCACATTCTGAGATTTGTTGCAATCTTAAAAAAAACAAAAAAACTAAGAGGCAAGAATGGTCTCCTTTGCTCCCATCTTTCCATCTTATCCTTTCCCTTTCTACTTCCCTCAGCTACCAAATCCCTTGCTTCCTGTCTCACCCCAAATTATTTCTGCCAAGGGGGAAAAAAAGAAATCAGAGCAAAGCACTGAAATATGTATGACTTATTTGGGACACTGACCACCAGGAACCACATATCCTATGTAGAGAATGGGGCACACAAAGTTGTGTTCATTCTTGTAGCTCCATTATTAGCACTGAGCCAACAGATGAGATCATAATCTTGGTGGCTTTGTAAGGGTGACATGGCGTATTTTTCTTCTCACTATAAATTTTTCAATTTTGTTTAAAGTGCATCTGAAATAGTCCCAAGATGTGATTGGGGTGTAAAGTTCTATAAATGCTAATATTGCAGAGATAAATAAACAATAGAAGTAAGATGCAATCACCATTCAGTATAAGAGTCATAGTCAAGGTACGTCTTGTACCTTTTCAACAATGGCACCCATTGATGAGGGAACACACATAGTAACATCTAAATACTTGTAAAGAGTCACTCTGTTATTATGGGTGGAGAAACAATCACCATGCCAAATATTTGTTCATTTCAACAAGTCAGGGAGAACAGCAAAAGAGCCCGGAAGGAGCTAACCCAGTTTATTCTACCTGAAATCCCAAGAGGATGCAGAGGTACCATGGGGGCGCATCTTCGATTGTATAGAGCATATCAAAATTCTTCCGCTCCTCAGAGACTGGTGGAGCAACACAATTCCCATTTGATGCTTTTTGCTGAAAATTAAAGAGAGCCATTGCACATAAAGAAAAGGCTAGGAAGATTTCTGTTATAACTGGAGCAGGTGCCATGATAATCCTTGTGTATGCTACAGTGAAAACGATGCACCAGAAATGAACACACTGCCTCCACACTTGTTACAATCTCAACTATAGCCAGCAGGAGTGGATAGGAGTGCTGAAATTCACAGTAATGCCTGACATTATTACCTGTTTTGTTATTTTACACTTGATCTTTCTCCCTGTTTTTGTTATGGGAAAAATGAAAAGTCCTTCTTGGAATCCAAGGAGGAGATTCTTCAGGAATAAAGAAAGTCTGTATATTCTACCACTTCTTAACAATAACTGCCATCTCTTGGATATCTTTGAAAATTCTGAGAAAAGATGGATCACCCCTCCCTCCCAAACTGAAGACAGTGGGATCCAATTGCTCGTATATCCTCTGAGTCCCTGATGAAAGTATGACCACAGTCGGTTTCTGTAGTCTCTGGTCATGGAGGAACTCCCAAATTCTCAAAAACAACTTTCCTCAACCTGGAATCTGCTGAACATATTGCACTACTACTTTTATAGTTGGCTGGGACTTCTGAGGATTGCCTCGATCATAGGTGGAAGCAGAACTAAGGGAGAAATGAATACAGGAATCTGGGAGGCAGATGTGGACAGCAAAAATGGATATATTAATCTTGCTGCATTTATCATTGTGTTCTGCCTTATCCAACCATGATCTTCTTTCATATTCTTGATGATGGTATATGTTCTACTACGACTTCCAGAGTTCATGCAAGAAATTCCAGTTTCTTATAAATAATTCCATCCGGTTGTTTACTCAGAGGTAGACCACAAAGCCAATTTAGTGTGGTGGCTAAGAACCTTGCCCAGAAACCAGAAACTTATGAATTATAGCCTTGCCTTAGCCCTGAAAGCCAGTTGGGTGACTTAGGGCCAGTCATTCTCTCTCAGCCCAGCCCATCTCTAAGAGTTGCTGTTGTGGGAAAATGGGAGGAATGAGCACTGAGTATGAACCATTAGTTGACAAAAATAAAGGTGGAGTAAAAATCAAATAAATAAGTAAATAAATAATAAGATAAAGCTACATCCACAATATAAAACCAGTAGAAAAATAAATAGAGGGAGACCTACTGAACATTCAAGAATTACATCCTTTGCTATGCTAAATTCCAGTGCTCCATAACAACTAAGGAATCCACCATGAACATGGAATCCAACTTCTTTGAGTCATTTCTCACTGCTGCCTTTAAGCATTCCATGAAAAGAAGTGTGAGTGCAGAGCAATACATCTTCAACTTACTCTTCCAAGATCATAATCAGGTATACCACCATATGTATAAACAATATTCTTTAATACAATGGAGGCCACATTAGATGAATGCTTTAGAAAAGTCCACAAGTTTTAGAAAAGCCCACAAGAATTCTGCCATGAATTTGATATCTGCCCAATCAATTAATCTAAGAATAATCCATGCATTTGAACTACACAAAACATACTGACAAATAATTTATCCAGCCAAAAAAAAGTTATATTAGAAATTTCATGATGTTAAATTGTCCATATGTATCCACATGCAGAAAGATTAATGCTATATGGAAATGCCTTTGACACTATGTCAGGCATGGCTTTATGGCAGCCTCCTGTTGCTTGTTTCTCTGCTAACAGTCAATAAAAATAGCCTATCACCTTCTTTGTTTTAAATTGTGCTTAGTATTTCTGAGAAAGAATAATGTTATCCTTTAAATTTACCTTGCAATGAGAAGAATCTTCAGAGTTGCTTCCCATGTTTGTACAAAGCAAGATCAGACTTTCTAAAGGAAGAGAAAATGCAATAACAAACATATTTATCACCTTGAAAAGGACTTTAGACAATGCACCACAGCTTGTCAATCTGTAACTGGAGTTATTGGCTGTTGATTTATATAATAAATTGCATGGTCTGGAAAGTTCACACTTTCATAAGAATATTACCGGGTGAAACTGTCGCCCATTTTTAGAAATGATAGTTTTTTAAACCTTTGTGGGCAAAACATAAGAACAGTTGCCATATGTTTAATTTGCTGACTATTTACATTAAATTGCAGCAGCGATGAGTAAGGACCAGGGAGTCAATATATGGCAGCCTGTCGGAATCTGTATTTTGGAAAGTATGTCAGTACAGTCATCTTAGATAACCAGTGACAAGAAAACTTACATGTTAATATATCTCCCAATACATCATCACCCATCTGACAATTCTTTCTAACTTTCATCAACTATTGACAGATCAAGCCCCATGTAATATCATATCCTCCCCTGAATTGTATTAATTATGATCATAATAATTCAACAATTCCATAGATTAATTTTAATCAGGACCTGGATAAATCAAATTGGTTTTCATTTATAAGCAAACCACTGTAGTAGGACTGAATGTTTGCTATGACCAAAGTTAAGTGAAAAGACATTCTATATTTTACTGGTGAAGTTGGATTCCAATTAAACTTTAGGAGAATTTGTCATGTATACCAGCCTACCTGCACCAGCACTTACCTTTCCTTCCTGTTGTTACTTGTCACACTTGAATCTGTGATGTTGCTTGGCAGCCTCTCTTTAGCAACCAGATGGTTCTTGGAGAAGATTTCCAGTGTAAAAGAACTTTTCTCCTTTCCAGATTGTGACTCATGAACTCTGGGGCTTTACTTTCTTAAACAGAAAACGATATGTATGCAGAAGACCAGCCAGCATAATAGGCTTACAGAACTGTGGAAAAGCACCACCCACTACAGACTGTGGAGGTATTTACAGACATCACCATGTGATTGTGGGATGGCAAAATGGTCATGGTAGTTTCTCTCTCCAAAAGAAAAGAATAAGGTAACTATTCTGGAGGAATTGTGGAATAATGGGCAAAAATCTACTTTAAAAGTAGCAGTTCAAACAATTGAATCACCAGAAGGATTGGCTGGTAATTCAAAAGAGAAAATGGAAATGATCAAAACACAGATTCCCATGTAGAATGCAATTGATTTACAGACCCATTTGTTAGAAAGAAAGAACAACTTTCTCCCAAGCTCCAAAGAAAGTATGTTTTAGTTATTTTATGGCTGTGGACAAATGAGCAGGCATTCTGCCAACAGTTATATTCTTCTAAAGAAACCATTTTTCTTCAGTTGGCACAGCCACCTTACTCCCTAAGGTACACCATATAATTCCTTATCTTTCTCCACCCTTGGCAATGTGCCCAGTGATATTTCTCCACAAATAGGTTGCTCCTAGAAAAGGTAGATATATACATAGAGATGTAGAAATCAACACAGGAGTCTATATGTTTATAGTTGCAAAATGGTTTTGTTGTAGATGTGCTATGGCTAGACTTCTACATTTCTATGTAGAATTATGTAGACACAAAGAATTAACTGTGCCATTTGGAAGTGTACAGTATGTAGTTTAATCATAATTGTAAAAAAAAATACTTTAAATACTTGAAACCCTCTCTAATCCATATGTAAAGTTTTAGACAATTGCACTTTATAATTCACGCCTTGATCTCACTCTGTATTGATCTGAACAAATCCAAACTTGTTTGGCCAAATTGTCTAATCCAGATCAGAGAACTACCCCGAAATCTGGAAATGACCTTGAAATAATTTCAGGCCATTCTGTATAAAACAGCACCCTTCTCTTTGATTTAGGGATCCAGCCTGAGTTTAGCAGAAGTTTTCAGAATGTTACACCGGGGCTTCTACCATGAAACTAGAAAAGGATGTAAATATCTGATTCAGACTCCTACTTCTTGGCATTGCTCTTCTATAGTACACATAATCATTAGCTGTAACCACCAACAAATACATACATGTTCATCACACAAGGACTGGCATTTGCATTATTTGTATATCTTTGACTATGGCTAAATCTGATTTCTCCATGTTAAGGGATTTCTTGGTTAAGTAAACTAGCTGTGTTTTGTTCTGAGCTAGAGGAATATTAGCTTATCCTATTAAAGTGTGAAAAATGATCATGTTACCTGGGTAGTTTCTGATTTTATTTTATTTATTTTTATTTTTTTGGTGCCTTCAAGTCAGTCTTGATTCCTAGCAACTGCCCGGACAAGGCCATTTAGTTTTCTGGGCAAACTTTTCCAGAAGTGGCTTACTATTGCCTCCTTCCTTGGATGGAGAGACAGTGCCTGGGCCCAGGTCACTCCTCTAGTATTGTGCCCAAGACAGGACTGGAACTCACGGTTGCCTGGATTCTAGCCCAGGAATCTCGATCATTACACCAATCTAGCTCTCCTATGTTAAGCCATATAATCTGTGTTGGTCTTTTCAATGAAATATGCCCCAAACATGTATTCCAAGAGCCAGCAGCTACAATGAGCTATCAGTTCAACATTTCTCTTACTGATATTCCTTGCCTAAGCAGAAGAATGAGGGGTGCTTCAAACATGCATGGTCTCCATCTCAATTAAAATATGGCACAGGACAAGGTGAACAGACAAAACTGGAAAATTAAGCACTCGTGTGAGAAGAAAATCAATCCTAACTATACAGAGACAGGAAATCCAAACCCTTCCAGTTTTAGCTGAATTGCATTTCCTACTCTCTCTCATCATTGGGCATCCAACTCTGAATTAATGAGTAAAGAGATGAGTAATGAATTAATAGCAGAAGGACTGTGATAGCTGAGAGGTCTTTCAATAAGATGGCCAGAACAAAATGCTCACCATCTTGAAATATTAAAGTGTTTTACAGTATTACTGAGATTAAAGAACTATCTAAGACAAGTTTAAGTGGAAAAATAAGATGGGGTATCCACAGAGGAATTTCCAGAGAAAGAAGGGGGGAATTATATATTCTCACATTTACCCATTCAGTTTTTGGCTATTGCGGTCAACAAATATTTAAGCTCTCTGTGTCTAGACTCAGAGGCAAGGAATGAAGACTTTGTTATATGTGTAGGACAAAGTCCATCTCAGTAGCTCTTTAACTAGCAGTCTATTAATTAGACAATGAAATTAAGAATTAACTACTTGGCTATGTTCCAAAGAATATTTGCCACTGTGTGATGGAGGAAGTGATCCTTTGCAGAGAAGAGGCACCAGCACTGCATAAAGTTAAGAATCCAAGAAAAGTCTCCTCCAACCATCTTAGCTCTGCACTCAGTCTGGGAAATTTTTCGTTGCCATCACCATCCATCCGTTTGTAAATCATGCATTCAATTGCAACTAACAATTAAAATAATATTAGCTTTATATCAGAATGGATAACATTTTGGGGGCCAATTCTGTAATCCGAACATTGCAAGTAGCCGGTTTGATTCCAGGATTGTTTTTCTCATTGACATGAAGTACTGCTGGGATCTTCTTTGTTATATTATCAGAAGATCAACTAGTTCTGTCATGTACTATGATAATACTACATAGAATGCTCTGCAGAGCATTCTATGTAGTATTATCATTACCACTTCAGTAGAATCTCCCAGGAAGTGAATCTTTTTATTCCTGTTGTTCACTAATTAGAGATAATAGCTACTGCCTTCACCAAGCTGATGTTGAGACTGCGATGCCCATAATTTGCAACCCATACTGTGTGGGAATGCATCTTGTAAGTACTAGTTTGAAGAAGGCAGTGCATATTTTATTTTGTTTTTTTCATAGAACAACTCATAGCTCAAGGGGACTGATTCCTGGTTTATATCAGTAAATGGTGTAACAGAAATTTATGTCTTCAAACTTACACAGCTGCTGCTGAAAACTCTGAAAACTCTGGTAAATCTAATCAGCAGAGAGCTTGCATAATTGTGCCTAATAGCTCTTCCCCTTAGTTGTGTAATTAATTGAAATGAGTTGTTTCAAGGTAATTAAGTTACTGCTGACAATCCATGAGCTTGGTGACATAGTCCAGAATGTGCTACTTCAACAGAATCAAGAGCACTTCAGGATTTCAGTAGGTAGAACCAGCAAATAATCTGAGTGGGGCTATTCTGATATTATGAAACATGTGAAAAGCATAAAGAAAAGAAACAAACTTTATTACATCTGTATTGAAACTTAAAGCTGTTAAAATTATTGCTTATTTACTTATTACACATATTGGTATGCTGCCCAATTACTTTTCAGCGATTCCCACTCAATAACTTCTTCCAGTTGAGTAGTATTCTTGTAAGGATGGATCCTTACAAGACAATTCTTTTAAAGCTTTTCTAGAAAGACTACATAAAAATGGCCAAATAATCTAGAATAGCTTTTGGCTATTCTAGAAGAAAGTAATTATGACCAAGAAATCTCAAAATGAGGGGATCTGAAACATATCCCTTTGGTCAGAACATATTAGAAGGTTTGATTCTACTTGGAGCAAAAGGACAAGAAGGATCCAAGCCATACGTACCAATACCTTGAAGTTGAATTGGATCTGGAACTCTACTAGCAGCCATTGCAGAGTCTCCAGGATTGGTGCTATTCTAGTAATTTAGTTTATCCTGGTCCATGCAGGACTCTGCATTTTGGTTGGGTCAGATACAGCTTCTGAATGACTTTTAAGGGCAGCTTTATGAAGAGTGAATACCATTTTTGTGACATTAGCAGTACTTCCATGCTAATATTATTTGCAGGATATTATTTTTGTAAAAGTGTAAAACTTAGGTTACAGAAATAATAACTGTCCTAACAGGAATGCTATTCCACCTTTGCTTATGAGATCTTTGAGGTGTGCAAAGGGATAGATTTTATTGAAATCCCACTTGATTTTTCATGAGTTGACTTTGCAATTTTGCAGTTATTAGTTTCAAGAAAGAATGGTAAGGAATGCCAGCGGTGATTTGATCTTCAGGTCCTGCATTCTCAGAGACGTTATACATTATTTGTGTACAGTATTTATTTGTCTAAATAAAACGTAAGTGTTGGCATTTTAGGACAATGTATACAGCTGCGAATATCCATGCACATGTGCACTTAAAATATAATAACATCCACAAGTAATCATAACAAAATGCAACAAATGATTGTTTGGTTGAATAACAAAGTGCAAAAAGCAATTAAAGAAAATAAAAGCAACAATTGTCCACTTGCCTGGGCGAATGTTAGCATCTTTAATTTGCAACTATAAAGACTGTAACAGGAGGAAATTTCCAATGCTTGGGTGCCAGTTTGGGCCCATTAATCTCCATGTAGTTAATCAGTTTTGTTTTAAGTATTTATATGTTCATCCATCATCTCTGGGTAGTTTAAAGAAGTCATCAAATTCAAAGAAAGCAAAACTTACTGTTGAAAACAGCTAAGATAAGAAAATGGTGATCAGATCAATGTACCATAACATATCTTACGTCATATGTCTGTCTGTCTGTTTATCGCCTCTTTTTTAATGCTTCCTTTGAGTCTCTTTCCTATTTCTTGAAGTTTATTGTTTCAATGGCTGGCTCAACTTATTAGGAAAAGAGTATCCAGTGATGAGATGATTTCTAATTATCCTGCTTTGTAATGTGGAAGAGTTGGAGGCAGAGGCGGTATTCAGCAGGTTCTGACCAATTCGAGAGAACCGGTAGCGGACATTTTGAGTAGTTCGGAGAACCGGTAAATACCACTTCTGACTGGAGGTTTTACAATATCCTTCCCCTGCCATGCCCACCAAGCCACTCCCACAGAACCAGTAGTGAAAAAATTTGAATCCCACCACTGGTCGGATGGATATCTCCCAGGAAGCATAAATAATTCAGGGCTTTAGAATTATGAAAGCAATCAAACATGAATTATTTCATGTTTGCACATTCCTCTGAAGCATCGCTGGTTCCAAGTGATCTGGTGCTGTATGCCATGAAACAAAGTTTAACAAATATTCAAACCAAGCATGACTCCAACTGTACTAAAATTAAAATAATTAAGAAATATATAATTATTGTAATAGGTACAGTACCAAGTATTATATAATAAATGGCCAATACCATTTGACCACATGCTGGTTTCTTTTTCCTCCAATCTCTCAACAGGTATATACAGCATGCATTTATATATATGACATCTTCACTTATTCTTGTTCACCAGTCCAAGATTTTATTGTTTTCCTCTTGACTTACCTTAAGTAAACAAAAATCTAGGAAATTCAACATCTAACCTAAAGATTTTCTGTTGTTTTTGTGGAGATCTTGTGTTCCAATTATTAACCACACCTTCTATGGCACAATTATAGAAATACATCTCGCACTGTATCTGATGGTGCCTTAGTGTATATCGGATTGCAGATTTGGTAATGTTGAGATGCAGGGAAAATGTTTGAGATGTTTCAGGAGGAAGAACTGTAGAAAAATGCTGAGGAACCAAATGGGTCAGAAAAAATGAAACAAAAAAAGAGACTGTTGCTTATATCTTACATACAGTATGTGGACAGTCCTGTATAAATATGATTTCCCATGGGAGAATAAATTACACACTGGCATATGAGTAGTCCCAAGTCCTTTTTGGGCAGTGGGAACATCTGGACTGTTGAGAACATGTCAAGGGTGCTTATCAGAAGAAGACTAGTAATGGGATGACTTCAGTGGTGGGATTCATTTTTTTTTTTACTACTGGTTCGGTGGGCGTGGCTTGGTGGGCGTGGCAGGGGAAGGATACTGTAAAATTTCCAGCCAGAGATTGGTATTTGCTGGTTCTCCCAACTACTCAAAATTTCCGTTACCGGTTCTCCAGAACTGGTCAGAACCTGCTGAATACCACCTCTGGATGACTTGCTTGCTCATGTACGACTGCTCTGATCTAAAATCCAGCTCATAAATATATAAATTTTTATATTAAATAAATATATAAAATAAGCTTTTATAAATACAGTATATAAAAGAGGAGAACCAGTTAGTGTAGCGGTTAAGGCACCAGGCTAGAAACCAGGAGGCGGTGAATTCCAATATTTCCTTAGACACAAGGCCAGCTGGGTGATTTTGGGCCAGTCTCTCTGTCTCAGCTAGGAAGTTACACCAAACCACTTCCCGTAATCTTTCCATAAAAATTGAAGGATACATCCAGGCACGTGCCAGGATTTGAAGAAAGAGAGAGAGAGAGAGAGAAGGAGAGAGGGAGAGAGACTCCATGAATTGAGTTATGCAGCCTTTCCATTAATTTGTTGACAATACTGCTACCCTACAAAAAGATCTTGACTATGTATCAGAATGGTCAAACAAATGGCAACTTCAAATCTCAACAAATAAATGCTCTGTCTTACATATTGGCAAAAAAAATCAGAAAATAAAATACAAGCTGAATAGTCAAGACCTCGTTGATGACCCAAGCTCTGTAAAGGACCTTGGAATACTCACCTCTATTGATCTAAGTGCTAGAGCCCACTGCAACTACATAGCCAAAAAGGCATTAAGAGTTGTTAACCTAATCCTACGTAGCTTTTTCTCTGGTAATATCACACTACTAACCAGAGCATACAAAACATTTGCTAGACCAATACTCGAATACAGTTCATCAGTCTGGAACCCACATTACGTATCTGATATTAGCACAATTGAGAAAGTCCAGAAATATTTCACAAGAAGAGTTCTCCACTCCTCTACTCGTTGTAGAATACCTTATGCCACCAGACTTGAAATTCTAGAACTAGAAAACCTTGAATTACGCCGTCTTCGGTCTGACTTAAGCATGGTATATAAAATCATACATTGCAATGTCCTACCTGTCAGTGAATACTTCAGCTTCAACCATAACAACACAAGATCACACAATAGATACAAACTCAAAGTAAACCACACCAAACTTGATTGCAGGAAATACGACTTCAGCCATAGAGTGGTCAATGTCTGGAATACTCTACCCGACTCTGTAGTTTCTTCCCCAAACCCCAAAAACTTTAACCTTAGACTGTCTACTATTGACCTCACCCCTTTCCTAAGAGGTCTGTAGGGGCGTGCATAAGCGCACCAACGTGCCTACCGTCCCTGTCCTATTGTTTCTCTTATTCTTTTATTTTTCTTATATGTACCCATTTCATGTATTCATAACTATGTATACACTTATACTTATTATCTTGTAAACAATTGGCAAATCAAATAAATAAATAAAATAAATAAATAAATAAATAAATCATCACACCATTGTGAGAAAGAAAGAAAAACTTCATTCTTTTCCAGGCTGATGGATAATTTTACATTTCTCTGCTGCAACTCCTTAATCATTTTGGTTAATATGTTTTCCAGCATATGAGATACCATGACCAGAACTACCTACTGAATTCAAAACATAGTTACATCGTTTGATTAAATAAGGACATTATGATTCGCTTAATGTCAATGGGAAGATGTCACATATATGATACGAATAAATTAATCAGTGAGAAGAGAATGTGCTTTGTTTCCTGCCCAATTAAAGATAAACATAAAATTCATGCTACAGGGATCAAAGTATAATTTGTGTTAATCTCAGCAATCAGTCAGAACTGCATATACTAACAATGATCATTATTAATAAAGATATGAACTGCCCAAATTCAGACAGTGGAAAAGGGTGTTGCCAGAAGTGGGAAAGAAACTGCAGAGAGAAAGAGAGAGAGAATATTAAATTTTAACCATTCTTTCAATATAGACTTTAGAAAATCAACAAAGTAAGTTACCAGCCTTCACTATTTCTCTTGGTTTCATTGCAAATGGCTGCGCTAAAGTTTTTCCTTTTTTGTTTGGTATCAATCTTCAATCAAAAGACCTCTGTTTCTGCTTCCCAGAGGTATGTATTTATCTTTTAGTGAAAAAGATAAGAAATATTTTCAGACAATAAGGACATATGCCCAAATGGATGAAGAGATCAGAACTTTATATTGTCAAATCATTATGGGGAGAAGACTCATAATGAGAAACTTGTAGCATAGACAAATGACATATCAATTTAATGTCAATATATGCCACAGTGAGACTAAACTCAACAAGTCAATTTAGAGTAAAGTTTTAAAAAATTGCCACCTAAAATGAGAAAATGACTCTCTTCCTTCTGATCGAAACAGAATATATATTTCATAAAAACAATACTATATCCTCTTCTTTGTTTTTCTTTCTCTCAAGCAATTAGGTTTCTGCTAACTTTTTATGACATAATTAATAAGAGGGTAGTAATCCAAATCTTCAATGATTTCTTAACATTCAGGTCCCAAATTTTCAATAAATCATTGTAAGGGATTTTCCAAAAGAAAATAAACTTTAATAGGTTAATAATAAACTTCAGATCACAACAGTTTTTAATAAGTTAATAAAAAACTTTATATCGCAATAAAAAATAAATTTAGCCATCAAACTGGAATCCTTAAGCTCATTTTATAAGTGGATTAACAGAATTTATTACATGCACTATTTTTCCTTGGATGGTAAATCCCATTTTTACCCAAAATGTTTACGAATGGATTCCATGCAAGTGAATGCTTTACTCTCTCTAGTCCTTGCATTTTGTATGTTTATTCAGGGATGCAGCCTTAATCTTACCACTCGGGTGCTTTTCCTGCCTAAGTTTGGCTGATCTAGGGATTTCCCAAGAACAGACTGCATGGTTGTTCCCTGAGAGATCAGGTGAATCACGTGATATTGAGAATGAGATCATCACAGTTTTAGAATCAGCTCATTGTTTTGAAACTTTGATAATCATTTCGCCCCCGAAGTTTCCAGTTTCAGGGATGAATGGCCATCCATCAGCTGAGAAAGAGGTTATTCCCCACCTATGTTCCACAGCATCATCACCTACCGGATTTGGTCGTGTCAGGGCCCAACTTCCTCATCTGGTTGGTTTGGGACAATGGGGAATTTCCCTTTGCCTAGAACAACAACATGACTGAAGCAAGAAATCCAAGACTTGCACAATGGCAGGCGCCTGGTGGAGTGGAAGGATTGGGAGGGAGGTAATTTAACACTGCTAGTGGATCTATGCATTGATTATTTAAATTTGAAAAACAAGTAAGAAACAGATGATATGCGAGAACTTTGTAACAATATAATCACACACCCCAGAAGTCTTCAATTCCATTTTCTTGATGAATCTATAAAGTGCACCAGATGATTTCTCAAAGTTGGAATATGATTAGGAAGGGGTATTATTTAGCTCTGAGGTTCAGTGCCAATATTTGTTCCATCAGCAGAACAATTTCAGTTATAGAAGTTTCCATTATCTTTATAAGGTTACCCAACTGCCTCAAGTGAAATTCAAGCCCAATATCTCACCAACCTTATTGAGGACCTAGGTTATGAGTCTACCTGCATTAGCATAATAAAACTGATTAAAATATTTCAAAACTAAATTTAGCATGATACACTGAATCTCTACATTTTTATAGATGTTAAATTAACTATATACCGTACCTGTTATAGGCCTTGGGAAGCATGTCATCTCAACTCCAAGTAAAATAGGATGCAAATGATTAAATGACTTTCAATCTACTTATCGCTAAGCATTTTGCCAATTTTGGGGTTAAAACATCCTTAACCACCCTGGTGGTGATTTAAATAAGATCTTGGAAAAGTGTGTGTGTGTGTGGGGGTTCCATTTGGTTCTTCGGATTTCTTGGTGGCCTTCAATACTTCTATCCATAATCAGGAGAGATTATTCTCATTCTCTTCCTTCTCATCTGAAGAACCAGATGTACATGTGAACTTGGAGCAAAAGAGGAGAGAACCCAGTTCATGAACCCAGTTCACACCGACCTCTGCTTTATACTTCAGCTGAAGCCTAGAAGGACTTGCCAAACAACCCTAGCCAAAACCTTGAGCCAGATCAACTGGTTTCACCACCTGCCATACTTCTGTTGGCAAAAAAAATTGCCTTCAGACAGGCAAGCAGAGATTTGTTATAACAAGCACACAACTAAATCAACACCCAGCATTTTGGTTTGTTGACCTGAAACTCAAGCCTATATTAGCTAGAATTATCAAACAAGCTGATTTCCTTGGCAAGTCCTCTTGTGTTCTATTCAACAGAGAAGAAAATGACTCCCAGATAGCCAGGATTCAAGCAGTGGTGGCCCATACAACATCAATAGCCACAGTGGTGGGATTCAATTTTTTTTTACTACCGGTTCTGTAGACATGGCTTGGTGGGCGTGGCAGGGAGGGATACTGTAAAATCTCCAGTCAGAGGTGGTATTTGAACTACTCAAAATTTCCATTACCAGTTCTCCAGAACTGGTCAGAACCTGCTGAATACTACCTCTGAATAGCCACCAGGAGGAGAGACCATATAAACCAAGGGTCTTCAAACTTGGCAAGTTTAAGACTTGTGGACTTCAACTCCTAGAATTCCTGAGTTAACATGACTGGAGGAGAAATTCTGGGAGTTGAAGTCCACAAGTCTTTTTTTTTTAATATAAATTTTATTTGGGTTTTCACAAAAACATAATAACAAATAAAACATCTTTTTTTGAGAATAGCATGATCCCGGGTTATCACTTCTCCATACAGACACAAACTCAATTTCATATTCATCTTTGTGTTCTATTCCATATCTTATTACTATTTTAACATTTTCTCCATAATTTTTCCCCTCCCTTGGTTTTCTCAACTTTATTTTTAATTATCTCATATCTAAGTTCAATTATATATCTTTTTCTAAGTTTCAATATCTTTCTAATCATTATATTTATACTTTTGTCTGTCCTGTTTCAATTTCATATTGCCTTTTCTCATTAAACAAATTTTCCCCTGTAGTTACTAATTGGAGTATGACACTTTTGTATCTTTTAATTTTATCCATTCAACTCTTATTTAAACTTCAATTTATGCCTTTAAAATTATAACATTCAATATAGTACATAACTTCCAGTCGAATTCTGCTTGGTACATTCTTAAAATACTATATATATATATAATATATGTTATTCAGCTTTGTTCAGGCATTTTCCCACGTCATTATAGTTGTGCTTTTAAAGTTGTAGCAACGTTTCGGCAGAATCTCATCTGCCATCATCAGGCTTCTGTACTGTGTTCATCTGTGAGTCAGACTTTTACAGTTGTTTCAGTTTTAAATTTGGGGCTAGCCTATTGCTGTGCCAGAATGGTTTTTTCTTCATCCTGATTGGTTGGGAGTCTTGGTCTTGTTTATTGGTCTTGGAGTTTCTAATATCTTCTGTCTGTTTTGTGGCTTTTTTTGTGTCTTGATTGGCTGGCAACTTTGTGTTCCTGTATTGGAGACTTTTAGTGCAGCTTGGCTCTGAGTGAATGGACGGTTATCATTTGTTAGGAAGCTAGGTTTCATCTGGGTGCCTGGTTGAGGTGTGTTTGAGCTGGAGGTATCAGGGGGGATCTGTTTGTGCCCAGGTGTTTGCCTGGCTAGTGGTGTGGATATTTTTTTGTTTGTGAGTGCAGGCTTCCAAATAATGGAATCATCTCTTCTATTCATGCTTTCAGGTCTTTTTTCAATCTCTATGGCTTCTCTGATAATTCTGTGGCTGGGGTTTTCTATAGTGGCTAGGGTTTTGGTGCCATTGAAGTTGATGCTATGACCTGTGGCTTTCATGTGTTGGACTAGTAAGGAAGTGTGTTCCAGCTTTTTTACTGCATTTTTGTGTTCATTCAGGTGGGTACTTATTCTTCTATTGGTCTGTCCAATGTATGTGGCCAGGCATGATGCACAGGGGACTTCATATATGCCTTGGTTTTCCAGGTCAATTTTATCTTTGGGATTTCTAAGGATGGCTGCTATTTTTCTGCCTATTTTGAAGGCAGTCTTGATATGATGCCTTTGTAGTATCTTACTGATTTTGTCTGTAGTACCTCTTATGTAGGGCAGGACAGCTGTTCCATAGGTCTGTTCATCTTCTAGGTCTCCATTATGTCTCAGTGTGTTTTTGTGGATCCAGCCAATGATTTTGCTTTTGTGGAAGCCGTTGGCTGTCAGTACTTTAGTCAGGGTGTATAGTTCAGTCTTTATGTGTGTCTTGTCTGCCAGGCGTTTGGTTCTAGCAATTAGTGTTTTAAAAACCCCAAAGGTACTATCTTATGTACCTTTGCAGAATCCCTTTTTCAATTAAATTTTCACCAATTATCTCTAAATAGGCTTATACTTTCAATCCTTATACATTTTCCCTGTTTCTCTATATCTTGTTTCTGTCTTTTATAACTTCTTTTCCTTTCCTTCTTCCCCCTCTTCTTCTCCCTCCCCTTTTTGCCCCCTTGTCTCTCTACTTCTAATTCTCTCTTCTGTAATCCTCTCTTCTGTTGCTTCGTAATATTGTAATTATTTTTCAAACTATTCTTTTTTGGGTTGTTTTTTCAAATCTTAAACTTTTCACTCTCTTTCCCCCCTTTCCTCCCCCCCCAACATAAAGTTACTTGATCATTAAAGATGGCTTCTTCTTTGTCCCGACCTTCTTGTTCTACAAGCATTTCTTGTTGTTTCTCATAGTTCCAGATCTCCATTTCTAAAAATTGAAATACGAAGCCAAAAGAACCTGTTCCTTCTTGTGCACCTTCTTTCTGTTTTTTTAAGTTCCATTTTCAGTTCTTCTAAAAGTGATGCCATTTTAAAATTTTTAAACAACCACCCGATTGATTTTACTCGTTTAATCAAATCCAATAGCCAACAATCCAAAAATCACCAAGTAATCCAAATAATCCAAAGCTGTTTCTTCTTGCCTCTTTTTTCCACTTCCTCTTCCTGGGATTCTATTATTTTGTTACAAAGTTTCAGTTAGAATGTATCTTTTAGGAATCTTGTTAAGGTTTCACTATAAGTTCCTTTTAGTTCCAGGCAGTCTCCTCCATTTTTCCAGATCCTGCCCTTTTATTCTTTCCTTTTCTCTCCTTTCCTGCTTTTAAAGGTTTTTGAGTATCCAAAAGTCTTTATTATCCCTTTGACATTTTATTTTCAGCTTAAATGCCTATTGATGTCAAAGTGGATTTTTGTCAATTTCTTACTTAAATCTCTTAGCTATTAGTATAAGGAAGGGAAGGAAAAAAAGCCAAATTCTTTCCCTTCCCTCTCTCCTTCGCTGCTTCAAAGTCTTCTTTGGGAACAATGTTATTTTTTATAGTTCAAATTCCAGGGTACCTTACGTTGTTGCTTTTTCAGTTCAACCCGGTCAACCAAAACTTTCTCTTCTTATCTTCCTCCTGCACATTCTTTTCCGGTTGAGTTCTTCTTTGAGGTGGCCATTTCTGACCACCGCTGCAACCGCCTTCAGGAAAGGGAGTAATGGCCAGCTGAGGAGGAGAGATGCAGCTCTCCTTGACCCTACTGGTGGTCTCCCCACTCTTCACCACCTCTACGGGATGGCTTAGTCCAGAATCCAGCTGGCTCGGGGCACTCCGGCAGCGAGCACGGATCGAAACCGTGCACGATCGCGGATTCAGTCTTTCACCGAAGAAGCTCAACCCAAAAGTCTCAAGTCTTAACCCTGTCAAGTTTGAAGACCCCTGATATAAATAGTTGCTCTGTGAGTGAGATAGATGGTTTCTAAATTTGTATGTTAAAAAAAAAAAAGTAAAAATTAAAATAGAGGCGTTCCTAGCTATATGGTTCCAGGAAGCACAGTTGGGGATTAGGTCCTTGCAGGAAAGAAGCCCAGAGACCACTCCTTTAACAAATATGGTTTCAGGTACCAAATTTCATATGGTTTCTGAATTCCTACAAGTCATGTTTTTTTAAGCTCGTACTGATTCTTGATTTCACAACAATGTGATTTATAAGTGATAGGGACTTTTCATTTTAAATGAAAATGGCCATAGGAAATAAAACAGATATAATGACCTAATTACACTTTCACAATGATGGAAAAACAAAAACAAATGTGCAGTTCCCTCATTCACATGTCCTCTTTTTTCAAAGCAAAATCAATGGGGAAGCCAGATTCACTTAACAACCATGTTACTATCTTATCACCTGTGGTGAGTCACTTAATAAATGTGGCAAGAAAGGTTGCAAAATAAGTCAAAACTCACTTAACAAATGTCTCACTTAACAATATAAATGTTGGGCTCAGTTGTTGTCGTAAGTCGAGGACTACTTGCATATCTATTCGTAACTCTCTTCAAAGCCACACTTGGATAAACCAACATGGTTTTATCTGGCTTGCAGGGCAGTATATTTAGCTGCATCCTCAGGATATTTCATTTGCTCATAGTGAGTTTCCAGTTTGGTTGGGTTCTACATCTATGTAGGGTCACTGACATTAAGACAAAGGCATGCAGAGGCTCAAATCATCACATACACCATATACCATGAGAAATGTGCAATATTTTTTCCAGTTCCAGCCAGACTCCATTCCAGCAGATCAATCAGACTTTCTCAGTCAATGTGGGCTATTCCAAAATATGCTAGATGAGCCAAAGCTCCTGGAATGGCTCCTTGCAACATTATTTGAAGTCTACAGCACTAGCAATAGCGCTTAGACTTATAAACCGCTTCACAGCCCTCCCTAAGCAGTTTACAGAGTCAGCCAATTGCCCCCAACAATGTGGGTCCTCATTTTACTAACCTCAGAAGGATGGAAGTCTGAGTCAACCTTGAGCCTGATAAGGATCGAACTGCTGGCTGTGGGCAGAATTAACCTGCAATACTGCATTCTAACCACTGCGCCAACATGGCTCTTTTGTACATTCATGGCTGCTCAGTCATTCAGAATGGGAAACTCATAATTTCGGTCCATGGTTTCTGCAGCTCAGATCTTTGCATTCTCATTCTTTCTCTTTCAGTGATCAGGTTTTGTGGGCTTTTCCAAAATCTGACAGAGAAGCGGACGTTCTACGGAATCTGACCAATGCTTTTGAGGTAATAGCTTTTGGCAAACCGTAGTGCAGAACCATACTGCAGAAAAGCTGGATTTTCACATTGCTTTAAAGTGTAATGGGTTGGATTTGCTTTTGGCTTAGTGTGATGTGAAATGAGCCATGTTGGTTAGTAAACAGTTTAGGACTAACCCAGCCAAAAGCAGCTAAGGGTGATATATAAATCTAGTCAGAAAACAGTATTCATTTGCAACCATTTTTGGTAATATTTAGAATGGAGCTTAAGGGGAAAAAATGGACACAGAAGGGAAAAAAAAGGTGAAACAAAAGAGTGAAAGTAGAAAAATTGCAGGAAACAGCAGTTTATATAGGTATATATTAATCTATCCCTTAATATATTTTTAAAAATATATTGGGGGATAGATTAATCTCCCAATAAAATGCATAGTAAGTAGACTTTTTAAAAGAGCATGTAGAAATTGCTTGGAACAAAATGAAGAGTTGTACATTTAATGGAGTAGGCAGCTACATTAAATCTGAATCATCATCACATAGAAATGTGTGGAGTTACACTAATGGTGGGATTGGCATCTCTTCCATCTTTACACAATGGTTCTGCCTATCTTATTTGCAGGCATGATATTCCGCTCTGAAAAAAAAATTGGGGCCGGCCAAAAGAGACCCCCCGCCGCGCGCCCGGGGAGCGCCCGCTGCCTTCCCTCGCCAGGGCCGGGTGGCGGCGTGTTGCACGGAGGCTGGTCTGTGGCTGGCCCAGCTCCCTTTTCCTGCCGCTCAGCAGCCTCCGCCGCACCGCCCGGGCTCCGCTCAGGTATCCGGCTGGGGCTGTCAGGAGTTGCTACCGCCGGCGCAGCTCACGTGGCTCCAGTCCCGCGTTGCCTCGGGAAGGAAAGGCAAAACCAGGAGCCGCTGCTGCCGTTGCAAAGCGCCGCCGCGGCTCTTCCTTTTGCCTTTCCTTCCTGAGGCAACGCGGGACTGGAGCCGCGTGAGCCACGCCAGCAACTCCTGACTCGGGGCCTCCGAGGGGAGGGGAAGGAGGAGAAGAAAGGGTGGGGGGAAAGGAGGGGGCGATTCCCAAAAAAATCAGAATTCTGATTTTAATCGGAAGAATATCATGTCTGTATTTGTCACATTGCCATCTTCAGCCCTTACCAAGAGTATATGTGAAGATTGCATCTCTCAGTCTAACAACTGGAAGAAAGTTGTTATTGTTCCCCTTCACGAAGGTGAAGGTAGCAAGAGTGCATGCAAAAACTGGGGTGGGGTGGGGTGTGTGAGAGTGGGAATTAATGAGTTAGGTGTGCCTAAGAAAGTCTTTTGCAGAAGTTTGGTTGACAGACTGCGAGGGATGACAGCAACATTCAGAAAGAGACATGCAGTTTGATGCCAGTGGGTCACTAAGAAGTGTTTGAATGTGAGAAAGATGGATTACATTTATTGATAGAAAAAAGTGTATAATAAAATGAACAATAACAATAGCACTTAGACTTACCGGTATACACCACTTCACCATGCTTTACAGCCTTCTCTAAGAGATTTACAGAGTCAGCCTATTGCCCCCCAACAACCTGGGTCCTCATTTTACCGATCTCGGAAGGATGGAAGGCTGAGTCAACCTTGAGCCTGGTGATATTTGAACTGCCAAATTTGAGGCAGCTGGCAGTCAGCAGAAGTAGCCTGCAGTACTGCACTCTAACCACTGTGCCACCGTGGCTCAACAAGCTTTGTGGAAGATTTTGCAAAAATGTGGCATTGAAAGCTATTTCTAGACTGTTGTAGAACTGAAGTAAAAACACAGATTAGGATTAGCAATTTTGAGCAGGGAGTAAAATAAAGATTCATGATGTCCCCTTAGTTAATGTATTTATAGGAATATACATACTTATGGTGATGGCAATGGGAACATCATTCTTGCATCATGCAATTTACATTAGTAGATCGATAATTATCATGCAATGAGAATTAATATGTAAACTGAAGTAGCAAAATCAAGATAGATATGACAGAAAATTACTAGTTTTCTACCTTACTGGTTTTGAGTTTAGTTCCAGAACGAGTAGAAAGGAAGCCCCCAACTACTTCTCTCAAAATATTTTGCATAAAAGGAGCATAAATTAAAAGCTGCAAGATAAAATGGATTGCCGTGAGAAAGTATAAGAAGTAATCAATGACCCCATTCTGCGTGTCATTCTCTTTCATTTCAAAATAGATTGTGCTTTGGCAACCTGTTTCCCCTGAGAACATTGTAAGGAATAAGGAGGTACATTTTTATGTCAATGTTTCTGATGCAGATAACGTGAAAGCGGAGCTTAACCGATCTGCCATTTTATTCAGGTATGATGCTTTCTGTTCTGTGCTGTCCATGCCTGCAAGAAGGCTACTACCATTTTTGTTTTTATATCAAAGATGAGGAACCGTTATGCGCTTTCTTTTCAGAGTTTCTCTGGATGATGTTCAGAAAATTATTGACCTACAAACCATCAATGACACTGTTACCCCCCGCAGTTCTATTTCATTCTATGAGCAATATCATTCTCCAAAAGTGGTAAGACTTGGTGCAATTGGTCCCTTTATTCCTAAACCCTGTGGTAGGTTTTATTTATTTATTTATTTATTTGATTTGTCAATTGTTTACAAGATAATAAGTATAAATGTATACATAGTTGTGAATACATGAAATGGGTACATATAAGAAAAATAAAAGAATAAGAGAAACAATAGGACAGGGACGGTAGGCACGTTGGTGCGCTTATGCACGCCCCCTACAGACCTCTTAGGAAAGGGGTGAGGTCAATAGTAGACAGTCTAAGGTTAAAGTTTTTGGGGTTTGGGGAAGAAACTACAGAGTCGGGTAGAGTATTCCAGACATTGACCACTCTATTGCTGAAGTCGTATTTCCTGCAATCAAGTTTGGTGCGGTTAACTTTGAGTTTGTATCTATTGTGTGCTCTTGTGTTGTTATGGTTGAAGCTGAAGTATTCACTGACAGGTAGGACATTGCAATGTATGATTTTATATACCATGCTTAGGTCAGACCGAAGACGGCGTAATTCAAGGTTTTCTAGTTCTAGAATTTCTCAGGGAGAAATTCAGGTTCTCAGGGAGTTACTAACCAAGGATTTCATAGTCAAATAGTTGTAAGGTTGTTTAGGTCAACAAACAAAAACATCTTCCCTGGATGCCATGAGTCAATAATTGCTCTGGGCAAGTGACCAAATTGAACGGAAAGAAGACAGAGTTGCTCTCTCTCATCTGGTCGGCTGCAACTTGGACCGGCAACTTGAGAGTTCTGGATTCATGGAGAGAGAGTATGATTATAGGGGGGAACCTTCGCCCACATTTGGCTGGTTTACCAAGTGGGATCCTACTGGAGTGCACACCTTCATCACCACTACTTTAATCAACACCACTTTTTAAGAGCTGGATTTGGTTTGAAGATTAGTGTGCTTGGAAACAGCAATTGGTGTAAAATGCAGCTAAGAGGAAATTCTGACTGCCACCAACCAGCCTAAAATTATAATGACATCTTCCTTGGAGATTTTTGGGAAGACTGTTAAGGTTGAGGTTTTTTTTTTTCACAAGGCCTTTAAAGTAATACATTATGGTTTGCTAGAGAAAGATCCAATTATTGTCATTTTGTTCCTTATTTTTATGCCAGAGAGACAAGTCCAAAGTTATGCTTCTTTTCACCCGCTAAGGATATAATTTAATTCTCTAAAAGTGGTAAGACTTTTTGGTGTAATTGCTCCTCGAGTTTTATGACCCATATCTTGTACCATTAATGTAATGCTTTTAATCAGCTCAAAACCCTTTTTGACAACAATAAAAAATTGGGTTTAAAATACGCAACAATATTTCCATGTTTTATCTTCTTCAAATCATTACGTTAAACCTGTAAAATAAGCTAACTTGGTATTGTAAGTATATTGCAGGAACAGTTAGGTCACACCAGTTGCTTTTTCCTGCCTCTTCCATTATTCTTTTAATTATTGGAACACACAAATTGCCTAAATAGCTGTCCTGACCTTCAGAAATATTGATTATATCCCAATTTTGTGGAACTTGGTTTAGTCTGTGCTCAATATACAACCATCCTGGAAAAAATAAGGAAAGACACAAATAGTAGTTGGGATCCTATTGATATCATCTGGAATTAACTGATGGAATAATAGAAGGAAGTTGTTACTTCAAAGATTTAAAATGCCCTATCTCTGCTGAAAGAGCCATTTTATCTTTTAGATCTATACATGGATGGATGAAATAGCCACAAGACATCCTGATATCATCCAAAAGATACACATTGGATATTCTTTTGATAAACGTCCGCTTTATGTTTTGAAGGTATGCTTGGCCAAACTTCACAATTCCTTCAGATTCAGAAGGTGAAATGCTACCTGGAACAGGGAACCAGGTAGAGGTGGAATTGAAGCAATTTTGGGACCCCTCTGGGCATGCCAAGTGGGTACGTCCAATTGCAACTGACTTGATTTATTGAGAAAATGGACTCAAGAGAGCCAAAAACTTTCCATTGGATTTTGATTTACTTTTCAGGAGAGGGACAATTTTAATTTTTTTGCTTGTTGCACTGATATTAAAACTTGAAAGTAGCATGTTATTTTGGAAATTATTTTACAAGCAATGTTGCTTTAGGATAATCAATGTGATCAAGTAGCCATATGTCTTCTTGGGAACCTATGCCATTAAATTCCCTTTTATTAGTTTTCACATAGAAGCAGAACTCCCAAAAATGCCATCTGGATTGATTGTGGAATCCATGCAAGGGAATGGGTTTCACCAGCTTGTTGTCTCTGGTTTACAGGACACGTAAGTTGATGGGTTTTTTTTAAAGTATTTACTAACTTGCACGTACATTACATACCCACCAAGGAAGGATACAAAAAAAAAAAGGGTGTACTTTTCAGAATTTGATAAATAAACATGAGTTCTGGATCCCAAGGAGCTTGGAGTCTTTTATTTATTTTAAAGAGAAGGTAGAAGACCGAGATAAAAATAAAGGGAGATTCTGTTAATGAAAGTAAAAACTTACACTAAAGTAATTAATTCATCTGGGTGTGCTTCTCGTTTGGATGTAAGGCTGACGTCAGCCATGTAAGGCTGACATCAACCTTGCACACTTGAAAAGTACACTTCTCCCATTGCCTTACAGCCCAAGAACCTAGGGAGGGTCTCTTCTGAGATGGTTGACATGTCTTCTTTCCTGCTGTGGGCTAAGTTTCCTCTTATCTGACCATCCCTCTGGCTGGCAGCTCTTTCTCATCTCCAAAAGTCATTCCCACGTACCATTTCAGAGAACGAAAAAGTCAGTAGGTCAACAACCATTGTGTTCATGTAACACCCTGATCCATAAACTAGCCAACCGTACAAGCCTAGAGTGTGACAAGAGATCAGGTCATGCAATTTGTCATACTATGCAAATTCAGATAATTCCATGTATTATGCTTTTGCATAAATCAGCTTAAAGGGGTAAAGTAGGGAGCAGATTATAAGTATACAAAACCAGTTCAATGTCTATATTCCCTGGTGGGAATTCCTCTTTCTTCATGGGATTCTACAGGACATAGAGTAAAGCATTAACCCAAGAAGTGAGAAGCAATGGCGATAAATAGTAAGCAACTAGATCTACTCATCTTTAAACTTTGCCCCCAGAGTGTGACTCTGAGGCACAGTGGGAAAGTTTTATGGTTATTAAATAATTCAGAGCCTTATATTAAAAGGTTGTGGGGGGGTTTGGGGGGGAGGCAAGCCTTCTTCTTCTTCAGGTGTGGTGCAGTTGCTTGGTTGTTAAGACGGTAGGCTTGCTTCCTGGAAAGCCCAGCCACATGAACTCCCGTCCTTGCCCCAGTTCCTGCCAACTTAGCAGTTCGAAATCATGCAAATGCAAGTAGATATATAGGTACCACTACTGTGGAAAGGTAACAGTGCTCTGTGACATCATGCTAGCCACATGATCATGGAAATGTCATCAGACAGCTGCAGCTCAATAGCCTTGAAATGGAGATGAGCATTGCCTCTTATAGTCAACAACTATTAGCGGAGTAAAAATCCAGCAGGGACTCCTTCAGTCTGTTGCACTCTGCTTGTGTTAAGCTGTCTCCCTTATCATCCATTGACTTAGTATGGTGGGAGTTGTAATCCAACATATCTGACTAGCACTAGGTTGGGAAAGCGGGCACAAGAAGTCTGTCCTCAATTCTGAAAACAGGACAAAAAGGGATAGGAGTAGGGATAAGTTATCTTTTCTTCTCACCTATAAATTCTCTCCAGTCCTATGCATGCAAACTTGAGCTCTTGGAGGAAAGGGGGGAAGATAATTCCAATACGTGCAGGAGAAATAACTCCATAGTTATTTAATAAAGGGTTCAGACCCTGTTGGTGAAGCACAGTTGTTTACTAGAGATAGCAAAAGACAACCTAAAAATGAGTGTGGGTTACAACCCCTCTACATAGAATTATGCAAATTAGAATGTAGCTATGCTCAAATATAGCAATGCTTGAATAACTGATTGGATACAGCAAAGTACTCGGCAGTTTCCATTAAATCTTATTTCTGCATCCACTTTTAGGTTACACAATTTCTAGACAGGGATGTAACAATGGCAAGACTTCTACAGCGCCTTGATTTCTATGTCATGCCGATAATGAATGTGGATGGTTATGAGTATACATGGACTACTGTAAGTATACTTTTTTTTTTCTAGATATATTATGAAATTTGGTCTGGAAAGTTTGAAAGTCCAAATAATCTTCATTGAGATGACTTGTTACAACGTTGCATTACCTTATGTGTCATAACACAGTATTCACATCAGTAAGCTTTGTGCTGCAGGATTGCCTCTTTTCTTAAAATATTACTAGAGGAGGGAATGCAAATTTCCTGCTAGATCACACATAAAACATTAGCTTCTAATTTCAATGTTTACAGAATGATTCATACTTTGACCCTATTTTCTGGGCATTAGATGCTGGTTTCCAATAAATAAAATAAATATGCTCACTACACATTATTTATCAAATGTATTCACTTTAGAAATATAGTTATAAAAAAGAATACTTTTATAAATGTATTTTGCTGTGTCTAATCTGGTGCCTGATGCAGGAAAAAAGTATTTTCAAATTTGGTGTAAGTTACAAACTTAGCAATGAGCTTCATATTTGGTTTTCCTAGCTGGTGCTCATCTCAACAAAATTCTGCACCTTGTGAAAGCAGGGAATAGGAATTCATCTTGTCCCACAAGTGAATAGTATCAAGAATGACTTGTTTGACAGTGTACTGTATATCCATACATTGTGTTGTTTAAGTGTTCCCTTTATTTTTTTGAGGAGTGTATTTTTCAAGCTTGGGATTGCCAGCAGCACTTGGAGCATTGGTGGCCTTAGTGCTAGATTCCAGTCTTCAGGCTCTTACAAGCACGCCCCCATTTTGTCTGCAGTGTGTATTACTTTGGCTGCGATGCTCACAATCAACACAAATACTGAGCATTTTAGACTCATTTAAGCACACATTTACTTGCGTCCGTGGATCAACCTTAACATTTACAATAATGCCTGCTTGGAAAACACTGCGATATCAACAAGGGGTTCTTTGGGAAGCCTTGTTTTCAAAAGTGCAATTATGTGCGATGAGATTTTTTAGGTTACAAATTACGCATTGGTGATATTAACATTAAAATATTTTACATAAATACTGGTGTGTGTGTGTGTGTGTGTGTTACCTACAGAATCGAATGTGGAGAAAAAGCCGCTCAAAGCATGGCAACAACCACTGCATTGGGACAGATATGAATCGCAATTTTGATGCAGGCTGGTGTGGTAAGATGATGTTTGTTTGTACATACACATAGACACTATGAATATTTATTGCATCAAGTATAAACTGATCTACATATACTTGGGGAAAACAAGTTTCATACTTTACTTGATATATAAAATGCTCTCCAAACCTATCCTATGTTAAACACCACCAAAATCAATTTTATTTTCCAATACGTAGGTATAGAATTGCTCAGAAGATTCCCCAAGATTGTGTTGGACTACATATACTATCATCAGTCCATGCTAGTCAGGGTGTACATTTGTTCTGGTGTACATTTGACTGGAGAAGGCTGAACTAGAGCTTAATAGCTTGGAAAAATGTACAAGAATACAAAATGTGGTTCCATATATAACATCAGAAAAGCATCCAGTTTCACCCAGGAATGAAGGTTTTCTGATGGTTTCAGTTAGTTAGCTGGAGGAGGCAGATGGTACCCTGTTCTCATCCTCAAATGAAATCGTCTTTTTTCTTAAGAGAAGGGTCCTTGGTGATCTCTGAGCTTGCTTGTTTTCTTGAAGATGTTTCATTAACCAAACTAGGTAACATCATGAGTGCTAGTAAGGAGAGCGGTTTGCTGTCAGTTTATATTCTGGTGACTTGCTTGTCTTTTTCTTTAAGTGAAGCTAAGCAGCAAAATGCCACACACAAAACAGCCATAGTATACAAAAAGAAGGCAACTACTTCCCTGTGCCTTTATTTTTTTTTTGTCATCAACTTGTACTGTAATTTTTAAGGAGCCAGAAAGGAAATTGCTTAAATACACAGATATATTTTTTAAATGACTCAAATTTAAGTTTTGCACTTTGCCAGTAACCCCATGTGAATTAAAGGCCCACCCGCCTCAGCCTGAAAAAGGGGGAATGCTCTGATAATACACGATTATTAGTAGCAGACTGAGATTTGACAGAAGGTCCTATAATTATAAGCTAATTATAAGGCTTTTATTTGTTCTTAAAGGAAAAGGTGGATCCAGAAATGACTGCGAAGAGACTTACTGCGGACCTTACCCCGAATCTGAACCAGAAGTAAAAGCCGTGGTTAATTTTCTCAGAAAGCACAAGGATCGTATTAAAGCATACCTAACAATGCACTCTTACTCCCAGATGGTTCTGTTTCCATATTCATATACTAAAAATATATCTAAAGATCATGATGAGCTGGTAAGAACCCTTCTTTAAGTGAGCCAGGGGCCTTTGCAACGGTTTTGGACTTGGTTTCTTCTTAAAGGGCAAAGGCCTAAAAAAAGTGGAATGAGAGGCCGCTCAAGCACAGAAGTGGCCATATTGTTGTTAAACGCGCCACCTAGCTGGTTCCCTCTTCCTCCAGCATTTGAAGCGCGCCATTATTACAAAGAACCCATGGGAAACACAGCAAAAACTGCACTTCACTGAAGGAAAGTACCACCAAGACTTTCTGTGTGATTTCTCATAACAAGCAACTTGTCTATTCCCACATGCCTTATTTTTGGCTTTCATGCACCGTATTTTTCGCACCATAAGACACTCCGGAATATTAGACGCACATTAGTTTTAGAGGAAGAAAACAAGGGGGAAAAAATCTGCCTCCGCCTCCCAACATCCATCCGATATTCATCTGGCTAGTGTCCTTGCAGCAAACAGCCTGGTCAGCTTTAGCACATTATTGCAGCCCCAGCACATGGCTCATCAGGGCACCGCTCCGTTGTGCTCACCACCAGTCAACTGATCTAAGCTGCTGCTGCCGGCGGAAGATACTGGAGCCTTTGCTGCCAAGCAGCTGATTGCCAGTTGGATTGGCCTCCCGGAATACCGCCGATCAGCTGTTCTAGGTGGCGGGGATCACCACAGCCGCTGCCTATCGCTGCCTGTTCGCCACCACCCATCAGCAGTGATCGGGCGATGGTGATAGGTGGTGAATGGGTGGCGATAGGCGGCAGCTACGGTCCCCACTGCCTAGAACAGCCAATCGGTGGTTTTCCGGGAGGCCGATCCAGCTGCCAATCAGCTGTTCGGCAGCGAAGACTCCAGTGTTCCGCGGCAGCGCACCAACCCCCTCCCCCCCACCACAATATTCAATCTGTAAGACGCGCAGACATTTCCACCCACTTTTTTGGGGGGTGGGGGGTGGAAGTGCATCTTATTGTGTGAAAAACAGTATTTACTGAGAAAACAGACTTTTGGATCAGGATCCATGTATCCTCTGTATTTATCATTTTGAAGGATGCTTCAAATCTGCGAGGGATATAGAATATTCAGAACAGATGTATACTGTTCTGTATACTCAGTCTCTTGTAAGAGACAATTCATAGAGTGTTTGCACTTTTTCATATCTAACTACAGGGGAATTACATTGAAGGTTATAGTACAATAGCAGCCAGGCAACATGACATACATAGCACAGAAGCAAGTTTGTATGATGTATGCATGTTACTTAGGTCCAAGCAAGTAAACATATGTTGAGTATTTCTCCTAAGATGAATGTTTATAAGCCAGGCTTTCTCCAAACCCCAAACCAGGGAATCTATCCCATTAGAATGAATCAAGAACTGAAATCATGGTTTGTTGGATGTTTGTGACCAATTACAACATATACTATAAGAGAAATAATGTATTAAAACAGATAACTATTTTTAATACATTATATTAAACTAGTATAATGCAGAAAGAAGTGAGTATGATATATTACTTTTTAATTAGTACAAATAATGAAAAAGAATTCAGGAATTAAAATGCCAAAAGCATTAAATTAAATACCCACATAAAAAGTTTTGGAACCAGAGAGAGTATTTATCTAAATAATTATTTATTTTTGTAAAGAAAAATGAATGATCAAATGGCCAACCCTTCAGACTGAGGATCGCTATAGTGAGCGATTAATTACTCTCAGCAATAATAGCATCTTTCAAGGATGTAGAACTTTGTTATTAGAGTCTACGCGCTGAGATGGTTTGGCTTTCCTGACAAAAGGATTTTGCTTGTCCTGTGCTCTTCAAGAGTTTTCACTGCGTAACTCAAAACTGTAAGATTGCTGCATTTAGAGCAGCGTATCTCAAACATTAAGGTGTTGATTTCAGCTCCCAGAATTCCCTGGCCAGCATTTTTGGGAGCTGAATCCATTTGTGGGAGTCTAAGCCCACACATCTTAAAAGCTTCCAAGTTTGAAATTGAAGTGCAATGTTTTCTCCATAGTTACTGGCATTGGATAAGATAAAAGTGCTGCCCCCACGAGGACAATGTTCTTCTTTGGCTCTTCTCCTCCTGTAATCTCACAATCTGTTGCAGCTCAATTCTGGGAAACTCAAAAGCTTGTCAGTCAACAAGCATCTGTTCTATTACCAGACAAAAATACCTACATTTAAAATTAAATTTATTTCTACAGTCGCCTTTTATGCTTGCCTTTGCTAAATGAAAGTCAATGTTGCCCTACACATTTTAGATTCCCCCTTGTCTACACAAGAAAACAATGTCAGCCATAATATACCGGTAACAAAATGGATTTCAGACTACGAACCAAAGCAAACAAACACAGCAGAACTTGCGAAAAGGACACAAAAGAAAAGGGTAAAATCCAAAAGCATGCGATCACTGGATAGAGGGAGATTAATACAAAGCCACGGGCACACAACAGCCTAGTTTTTACATCATGGTAAACCACAGATAGGATTTTAATATCAAACATGCTAGGTCTGGGACCGACACCTCTTCTGCTTACTTGCAGCTTTAGCTTTTTTTATATTTCCTGTAAAAAATGTACATTTTTAAATTTCGTTACAATGTTGTGAAGAATTCAAACTCTCTGGGCCATCCTTGGGAAACTTAGTTTATAAAGGCAGCTCACGAACATCCAGAAAAAAGATTAAAGTCTTTTCTGGACAACTCTCTTTTTGCGATCGGACTTAAAATATACACTCTCCGTGACGGTTTAATTAACCAGATCTCTTCTTTTCAGCAACTGGTGGCCAACCAAGTGACGGGTGCTATTAGAAACGCCTACCACAACCGCTACGTGGCAGGCTCTGGTGCACAGACAATCTGTAAGTACAGAGAGAACAAAAAGTACCTCTGTTTATCAACAAGCCATGGCTGACCTTGGGTCCTTAATACTTCTGCTTTCCCTCATAGATTTGGCCCCAGGTGGTTCGGATGACTGGGCTTACGACCAAGGTATTAAGTATTCTTTTACTTTTGAGCTTCGGGACAAAGGAAGATATGGATTCTTACTTCCTCAGCATCTCATTAAGCCAACCTGCTACGAAGCAATCACCGGAATCAAAATCATAGCTTCACATGTGATTAACAATATGTAAACCATGCCATCCCATTTTGGCATTATGCAGCACAGCATTACACACAGACCGCTTCATTCATGCTGTTTTGCTATTTTAATTTCAAATGGGACTTACTTTCCATGTTATTTTTCTATGATAAACAGTATGGATAATGAGGCTGCTCAAACCTGATTCTGAAGAATGGCTTTATGAACACAGCATTGCTCAGCTGCTGTTTAAAAGCATTTGCAACTTTTTTTCCCCCATACAAACCTGAAGAAGGGTGCTACTGCTTTAAAAGTCAATTGGAACTCTTAAAGTAGCTGCATGGGGGCCGGGGGGGTTTGCTAAGCTGGAAGCCTAAAAAAAACGTGGCTGCTTTAATGAGTAGCAAAGTAGTGCTATCCTTATGCAAGGTTCAAAACCTTTCTTTAGATCAGGGGTGTCCAACCTTGGCAACTTTAAGACTTGTGGACTTCAACTCCCAGAGTTCCTCAGCCAGCAAAGCTGGCTGAGGAACTCTGGGAGTTGAAGTCCACAAGTCTTAAAGTTGCCAAGGTTGGACACCCCTGGTTTAGATCATTTCTGAAATCTCTTATTAGAAATAATTGATTTCCATGTATTGTCTGTAAGTACATTCAAAGGCAAACGGCCAAATTTTAGGCCTTTTTTCTAGAAAGAAAGAACCCAGCCTTTCAGCCTTGTGTTGTTAACAGTGCACTATGTGAAAATGTCACAGAACCTGCAAGCGGAGGATCAAACATGTATGAAAATGAAGCTTTTTGTAGTGGTACTGATCTCCAACTTAGGAGGAATATAGAATATTTTCCTTAATCAGTTTGGTAACCATGTGGTGTTGAGACACTCGACCAGTGCTTCAGTCAGCAACATTAAGCAATTTTAACGAGGACCAATAAACAAAACTGTGTTAATACCTTATAATTATAATTATCTTAATAGCACAAAAAAGTCACACCTGTAACTAGATCTTTTGTCCATTATAGACAATGAGAATATTTATATTGTTCTTCTTTATGATATTAGCCTCCTGTTCTTGTTAAACAGCCTAAATAACATCACCTGTGTGCAAGAGATAATTATAATCTAACACTGCAGATGGTAGAACAAATCTTAAGAAAAAGACCCCAGCGGGGGGGGACGGGGGACATTTCTTCCTCAAATTATCCAATGGCACAGAACACTGATAAACTGAAAAAATAGGATCAATAATGGGGTGGGATATTTAGAGAAAGAAAACAAAAACAAAAAAAAAGGCAGAAATAAAACAATCCAATTTTCAGAAGGGTTCTGAAGCTCTGGTCACAGTCTGAAGACCATCTGTGAATGGTCTTGGGTGAAACCAAATTGAAATGCAAACTGAAGAAACATCTCACCCAAAACCACATTTTCCAACTGCTCTTTGTTTTCTGGAATGTAGGTGCCTCCTACTGGCTGATCATACAAAGCATCCTTGGTTGGAGAGATAATTGCAGTCAGGTTAAAAACAAGCAGCTAAACAGCAAAGTCAGTATGTTCAAACAAACAAAAAGAATATATGTAAAACACTACTAGCATCGCCACTTTTAGATTATGACCTAATACATTTCAAGAACATTTGGTGAGGATGTCTAGATATATTTCAAATGGAACCTTTTTCAAAAGCATATTAACCACAAACTAAACTAAACATCAAGGGTGTTTCAGGTGTAGCCCCCGCTGAGGCCTGACCTAGAGGAAGATCTGGAAAAAATAATCCCACCTTTTCCTCTAGCGTCCGAGGAATTCCACTGAGCATGCAACTGGATTTATCTCACCTTCATAATTAAAAAAAAGGACTTCATGTAGATAACATGCATTGTGTTTTTTATGATTCTTTTTTGGATGGCAAAGATTATTAGCTTATTGATCTTACAAAGGAAATGTTATGGAAAAAAGAGAAAAAAGAAATGGAAAAAAATCAGAACTGTTTTCTTCTTAAAAATTTAATAGATGATAAAACAGATATCCCAAAATGGACGTTTTTACACACTTAAACACAAGTGACTTTTTAAATAAAATCCATGGTTAGAACTCTTGTCATAAAACATGCAGCAAAAACAGACAAAGTGGTCTTCGGTTTTTGTACTAAATACTTTTCCTTGTCATTCTGTCTCAGAATCCACACATGTACTCTTTTTGAGTATTTTCATTCTTGTGGCAACATCATACTTAAAGGAAGTAAGACTGCAAACATCAATATTATCAAACAGTGAAACGAAACAACCATAGGGCAGGAGGCTCTGGCTCAGGTCAGGCACATTTCTGGAACATAGGGTTGTGTCAGTTTAGAATCCTCTGTCTTATCTGGCCCAGACCCTTGCTGCACAGTCTTGCGTTTAAACAATCGTAGGCTTAGCCGTAGCAACTCGTTGTCCACCACTGGAGGATTTGTGTAGGTTTGTTTTGTTGTGCCCTGTTAGACAGGATATGACTTATATTAGCAATGATTGCATGATAAGTTTTCTAATGTATGATTACTAGCATTTCAGAAGCAGCATATTTTATTCTGTAAAAATATATACACAATTGAAATTATTGGAGGCACAGCACCAAAAGTTCTGGGTCAGCGGGCCTGGCTAGGGGGGAAGAGGGGAACCGGGCTGCACAAACAGCGGGCCGGCACACATGTGTGATCGACTTGCACGAGCGGCAGGCACGTGTGCTGGCCCCACCACTTGTGGAAGCTGATCTGGGCGCCGACAGCTCACACTGGGCCCAGTTGGGGACTCCTTTTCTAGATGAAAGATGTCCAAAACAATCATAAGCCTGCAGATAGATAAGATGAGGAAGAAGTCAAAACAGGAAACTCCAAATATTAAGGATCAGGTACCTTTTTTGTAAGGTTAAATGTAAATTCACTTTTCAAAAGAAATATTCTGCCCCAGAATTCTGGGAGAACACAGCCGTGCTTTTGGGAAATGGACGGCCATACAAATATGACACATAAAAATAAATAAATAAAATATGGCCATATAAATATGACACATAAAAATAAATAAACAAATAAATGCATTTTGAAGATTATGCTTGCTCGAATATTAAGCACTTCTGAATACCATGGATTTCACAGAAAAACTCTGAATATTATTTCAGTGGAACAATAGCTGCTCAACAAAGTGATAATCCCATTTTTAGAACTTTTATTAACTTCATGTTGCTTTCACAAAGAGGAGGAAAAAAGACTTTAAAAATAAATGAGCAAAATATGTTGCAGCTATGTAATGAGATGACTATATGGCCAATGATTTTTGCATCAAAGTTTACTATATGTTAAAATACATTTCCGGTACTCGCCTTTTCATTTTTCACAAGCTGCTTGCGGATGGCAGAATCCCTCCGAAAACAAAGAGCTTTACAGCAAGGGCCCAGGTTGCATAGCAGTCCGGCTCGCTCTTCTTTTCGCAGTAGGGCAGCCATATTCAGAGCCCCAAATTCATGCTCAAAAAGGCTCTCTGCATCTACAAAGAGGCAATATAGCGATGAGATCTAAAGTGTTCTAAAATGGGGGTTCAGATCTCCAATATCAGTCAAGATACTATCTTTAGAGAATAATGCGAAGTCACTACTTCTTCTCCCAATATCCAGTTCCCTGAATCTAGTCCAAGCCGCTTCTCTCGGAGCAGCTCCCTTCTCCGTAGCAGGAAGAGATTTCATACACACAAAGACAAGAGTAAAATTGTTTCAACAGAACAACTCTATCAGGTCCTTACAAACCTGTATGCATTATCTTGGTGAGCATGTTGCTCTGATTTATAAACAGACCCTGCACAATTACAAGTAGTCTTTTCAGAGTGACACGTGCTCAAAAACAAAAATTAATACGAACTTTGAAGGTTTTCTAACTTCATGATCTGCTGGGAATAAACTAATTTACCTTTAGGTTTCTCCAAAGATCTCTGACAAGTTTCTTTTATCTTTGTGAAGAGCTGAGGGCCAGCCAGTTGTTTGGAAATGCCAACTCTTAACATAACAGCAGCTGGAGTAAATTTTAAAAGAGCAGCTCCAGGCTCTCGGGGCTCTTTTGGCTGTTTTGGCATCAGGCTAGACCAATCTACATCAATGACATCCACCGGATCTGCAAACACATACAAAAAAACAAAAAACAAAACTGAAGATATTTTCATTTATTGTTTCAGTCCTTTTCTTAAATAAGCAACAGAAAACCTGTAACTAAAGCAAATGAGTAAAACCTAAGAGGAGACTATAAATTGTAGAATAAGACAAATGCAAATGTTTACTCTTAAATAACATTATCTCTTAGATACCAAAGTACCCACTAGGCTGGCACAAAGATTGTTGCAATGGTTTCCTGGCTGCAAACAGGGAAGATCAGTTGCAAATCTCACTCTGAGGCAATCACTATCCCGCTCAAAGAAAAAACAAAGCAGGAGGAGACCTCCTTTCGGTTGGCTTAGGACTCTTGTAGGAAACTTGCTCTCTCCCCCCTCCCCCTCCCCCCTTTAGGGTACAGCTGTTTTTATCTTCTTTCAGATCTGCTTCCTGAGAAAGATCCAGGAAAGAAAGTAGACTCTGACCTGTTCCCAACTGTTGCAGAGGCAAAAGGAAAGTAACTTTATGGAAGAAATGAGAGGAGCTCCTTCGCCCATAACAGTCAGCCTTCTTCAATTAAGACAAGACCCTGTCATTTCTCGAGGAAAACTCCCAGGGACTGAATCACCGGACTGGGCCTGTCCTGTCTCTGTTTTAAAAATGTTTATCTAAAAATGCAAGATGCACGGATTCATGGGTCATAGGCTCATCCAAACAAAACTGATTGGGGAATCTGGGTAACTTTGTACCACCTTTGGCCTGCCTCTTATGTTCTTGGCTATGGCACTGATATTTCTTAAACTATAGTTTCCTACACTCCTCTTTCTCATGACCAGCTAAATTGGAACAGCTCCATTACCTTTATCAAGACGATTCATTTTCTTTGTGCATAGATTGGGCAGGCTTCAGGTTATTGTTTCAAGTCAGAAATAATAATTTTGGAACAATAATTTGGCTTTCTAATACACATACGACTGATGTACATGATTTTTGCTAAGCTTACCTGGCATCTTCTCCTCATCTTGCTGATCGTCTCTTTTTTCAGCATCACCTGCCAAAATTTCATCCAATTCATCATCACTGATTGGCTCATATTCTCCAGCACCAGATTCCGTTGACTGCACATCATCTATTTTTGTTTCATCATCTCCACCTGCAAAACAGACAGAAATGTTGCAAAATGCACTTATTCTGTCAAACTCTCTACAGATCCAACAGGAATGGCACGCTAAATGAGATGATGCAGGAGACCTAATTAGGTTTGCCTGTTGTTCGTGTCTGGAGCCAGATCAGAGAAACTGCACTCTGGGTTTAATCTGTGTCTCTTTTTTCCTCCCTGTTTCTCTTCCACCATCATCAAGAGTTTTCAGAGAGCAAAAATATCATTTGTACTGGGAAAAGTTTTGAAAGTAAAGTTAGCTACTGTACAGTCTCCTAAAGAACCTACTTCATGTGGAGTCCACCAGTAACTATGCTGCTCAAAAACTATATGAGGAAACCTGAAATTCAGAATGTTCAAATAAGATGATTTATTAAATGATGTCATTTATGTTTGTTTTAAAGCAGAAAAACTGCCAGCATTTGTATTTTCAGAATGACTTACCTTCTATGTTTTCCACTTTCTCTGCTTCAATTCCATCTTCAAATCCTTGCAAAGCACCTAGGTCTTTATCCTGCCTTTCCTTCTCCTGGGAAGCAGAATCCAGACAGGGGGCCTCAAAAGCCTGATGATCTTTACTTGCTTTGGTCTCACTGTGCTTGGATATTTCTGCTTGAGAGGAAGTGCTGACACCTCTCTCTCTTTCCAGACTTTCAGGGAGCGGACGTTCTTTTTCACGGTCCAGATCTCTTCGTTTTTCTCGTTGTCTGTCTCGTTCCCGAATCCTGTCCCGGTCTCTGCTCCTCAACCAATCAGATTTGGCTGCATCTCGGTCCCAATCTCTCTGCCTCCCATCCCGTCTCTCTCTTTCCCGTTCACGATCATGCTCATGCCGGTCTCTGTCCTGCACTCTTTCTCTGCTGTCAAAGGACCCAGATCTGGAGTGACCTTGGCGATCAGATTCAGGAGAACTTCGCCTTGAACTGTGACTCCTTGAATCCTGTCGATCTAGAACACACAATCAACCCCATCAAAACAGACGATCAGACTTTCATTTAGAAAAAAACCTCAGAACTCAGAATAAAGGAAAGGGTCTGTTAGACAACAAATCCAGACACTACACCAGATTGTACAACCTCATGGTTTACTGACCTGAAAACAAATCCTTTGCTTTTCCCTATTTTCCTTATAGCTTCTAACGGAACATTTCTACCTTGCAGAAAATCTGCCAGGGACATGATACCACTGGTAGAAAGAGTTGAGGCCAACAGTATCAATGCCTAGTTCTCCCTTCCTGTTTCACCTTCCTCATGCACCCATTCCACAAACAGTTTCATGTTTCCTCTCTCATTCGAGTCACACTCATCCCCAAAATAAAATTTGGAAAAAAATTCAAATGATCCCAATATACCTTTTTAAGAGCTCAATGACCCAGGCAAGGAGCCAAAGAAGCGAAGCATATTGGGGGAATTAACTTTTCCTTTCTTTTCCAACTCCCTCACTTAAAATAGATCCATTAGGAAGGGATGTCAAACTCGTGGCCCATGGGCCAGATGTGTCACACGCTGGCCACACCTATGAGAAAAAAATATCCCAATACATCACGTGATGCCGCAGTGACGATGCAAATTTGACACCCCTGCATTAGGACTACTGATTAAGATTTTTTTGCAAACTAGCAGTAACAAATGAACTTCTAAAAAGCCTAACTGTAGGCTATGAAGGAAAGAAAGGCGGGCTGAGGGTTTCCAAGTTCTGCTTGAATGACATTACCCCCAAACAAGTTATTACTACTACCCTTTATAAAGCAATTTTATAAGCTTAGCCATTATACACTGGCAAGAGCAAATCCGTCCTCACAGTAGCTCCTTGAGCCTCTGTCCTACCCCTATCCCAAACTCTGGGCCTCCCAATGACAACCCAGGGATTTGGCACAGGAGCAAAGACAACCACACAACTGAAATTACCAGAAGAGGTGCTACGGCTGGCAACCCCTCGCTTCAGCTGATCGATTCTGGATTTCCGTTCTCCTGCGATTTCAAGGCATCTCCTGTCTCTGTCGCTCGAACTGCTGTGCAACATCTTCTTCACTGCAGCCTGGTCATCTCCGCTGCGATGTGCAGAATCATTAGAGGGTGATCGGAGTCTACTTGAAGTATGGCTCCTGTTGCTACAGAGGCTGCTGCTACGCTTCTGCTCTGCGGGGTGGAGGTGAGTGGCTTCTTCAACCCTGTGAGAAACCTCTATGGTTTCACCTCGTGTACGGTGGCTAGTTCTATGGGGCTCCTCAGAAGTCCTTTCTAGAACCGTTTCCCCACGCTCTGGAACATCCTCATCTGACCAGTCACTAAACGTTGTGTCCTCCCTCTTGGGAGCAACTTCCACTACTGCAGTTTTCTCGGGCGCTGCTTCCACCACTTCTTCTTTCGTGGTTACGGGTGGTGTCCTGGGGCCTTTTTTCTTCTTCTGATGGGGGCCACTGTCTTCCTCAGAAGCCTCAGAATCTCCCTTGGATCTCTTGCGCTTCTTTTCAGCGTTCTTCTTTTTCTGGACTTTCTTGGGAGAAAACACTTGAGTCTTCTCTGCTGGCGGTTCGCTGATATAGCGCTCTAACCCACCCCCATCTTCCTCTTTCTTCTTCTTTGCCGTTTTTTTCTGTATTTTAGCTTTCTTCTTGTCTTCGTGCATGTGATCTACTGCCTCGTGCTCTTCAGAATCCCGTTTGCTTACATTATCTTGGATTCTGCTCCTTGTACTCTCATTTCCCTCTCGCTGATCTCGCTGTTTGTCCCCAGAAGTACTCCGTTCTTTGTAGTCGCTTTCTTCATAATGTCTCAGGCTTTCCTTTCGCTCTGGCTTTCTGTCGCTCTCTTTCCAACGGCTCTGCTTCTCTTCTGAGAGGTGTGAAGGACTAAGTGAACGTGATTCTTGAGGACGTACAACCTGACTCAATAAACGCCGTTTTTCATCTATAAAAAAGAAAATATGTCACGACACCTCATTTTGGAACCAATTCTTATATCTAGGAATATTCTTTAACTTAGAGCAAAAAAGAAAAAGTTCCGGCTATACTTTTTGTGATGAGAACAGAAAATTATTCTGTAAGATTGGAGGGTTGACATGAAAGTTACTTGTAGGAAAATCATCAGCACGTATACACATTCTCCTCCTCCTAAAAATACATTCCTCCTCTTCAAAGTCAAATGAATTTAAAAAATAATCCGTTTTAAAGTCAGGCTGCTAAACACTACCAATTTATAGATTTTCTACAATATACTTTAGCCTTCTCCACAATGGCAATATCAACAAATTATTCTATTCCTCGTCATAGTTAAAAGGGATATACAAACAGTAAACAAAGAGTGACCTGGATAACTTTTTTTACACTGGGTTTACAAAAGAGACTTATTAAAGTTTTGAAACTGTTGTGAGAAAGGACAAAGAAGAAGTGAAATCAAATTCTACAACATTATATGACTGAACTAAAGAATGTCGGAACTAAAAGGAAGGAAGTAGGCCATAGGTGTAAGGCAGCCATCACAGCATCCCCGAAAACATGTCATCACAATTTGGGCACTCGGGAAGCAGCTCCACAATTATGATGTGGTCACCATTTGCAATCTTCACTGCCAATTTCGGACAAGCAAAGCCAATGGAGAAGCATGAAGGAGATTGCAAATGGTGACTTTGGGAACTGTGAACATGTAGAATTCACCTAACCATGGCAATGGCAATTGGGACTGCCATTGCAAGTCAAAGCAGCCAGGTGACACTGTGCCTTATAACACTGTTGCTTAGTGATGGGGAGTTCCTGGTCCCAATTACCACTGGTGAGGACTACCTGTAAATACAAGAGTTTAACTGTACAATTTAACTTAATTTCCTCAGCTGCAGATGCCAATGTACAATTTCACATGATGTTCTAGGTACCAAAAATAATGGACCAACAAATAAATAAATAAAAGGATGGTCAAAATCTTGCCTAATCTCAAGTGAGAACAAAACAACTTGTAAATTGGAAAAGGCAAGTTTTGAAGGTTGGCAGACCCTATCTTAGAACACAGCGGCTGTTGTGTTCATAGGAACTGTGTGGGCAACTCTTGCTAGTAAGTACATGCTTCCACTCACTCTGATCTTCTCCACTGTTGTAGGCATCACTATCAGGTGAATGTTCACGGCGGCGTTTAGGAGATTTCCGAGGGCTGGGGCTACTTTCGTTTCTGTGACGTTTTCTGCATTAATACAAAAAGAAAACGTTAGTCATTAAATTTGAAGTACTTAAGTTCTGAGGAGTCTCATCCATCTTCTAGCATAAATACAAACAGCCCTGTTACACACCAACTTTTAAAATTTAAGTTGAATGTCAAGAATCCTTTTTCCAAAAAAATTGTTTACAGAAAGACATATGAACGGTCAATGTTTGTTTGGATAATGTTGGGTATAGCTTGTTCATTCCATTTACTGTCTCAGGCTGCATAATTATTTATTTTCTTTTTTAAAACAACAAACTCACTTTGATTTCCTCTCTTCACGACTATCTCTTGTGGTCCTTTCTTCACGGACATCTTCTCTCTTGTCCCTGCGTTCTTCTCTTCCTCTCTCTTTGTCATCCCATTCTCTCTGTCGTTCCCTTTCTTTGTCTCTTTCCCGGCCCCGCTCCCTTTCCCTTTCCCTTTCTCGTTCTCTTTCTCTTTCCCGCTCTCTTTCCCTTTCTCGGTCCCGTTCTCTGTCATGGTCTCTATCCCGTTCCCGTTCCCGTTCTCTGTCCTTATCTCTTTCTCTCTCACGTTCTCGCTCACGGGCCCGATCACGTTCTGCTTCTCTCTCTCTTTCCCTTTCCCTTTCTCGCTCCCTAGGTCTTTCATCCCTCCTGTCTTCATTCCTGTCTACTCTTCGTTCTTCTAGTCTTTCATCGCGGTCAATATCATCATTTCTTCCTTGGTGCCGTATGGGTGAGCTTTGCCTCTGATCTGTAATGATAAACAGGTTTTAATTCCAATTTATAATCATCTAATTTGTTTTTCATTATTTGTGCACAGAAATGCTTTAATGTTAAATCACTCCAACAGATGTGAAATAATTAATTCTGATGGTATTATTTAGATTGGGTATCCATAATGACAAAAATCTAGGGAAATCAAAGGTTGAGAGGGAAATGACAACTCCACTGTAGAGCAAAAAAGACCCTGAATTTGAAATTTCTTTGGGAAATTTTCTCAGTAAACAGTATTGTGCTAAATGAGCTAGTTAATTACTAGTGCTTGTAATTAAAGTTCATCATGTCAGTGTAGCTTTCACAGCTACATTCATCTTTAATGTTATTCTACTGTTATGCCCTTTTAGTAAGAATCCATTAACAAGTTAATGGTTCAAAAAAACTCCTGAAGAATACTTACCTCTTTCTCTGTTGTCACGCTTCTCTCTTTCTCCATGTCTTCTTTCAAAAGAAGAATCTCTTGCATGTTCACGGCTTTCATAGCGATCCCTGTCAGGGTAACTGCTCCGTGATTCCCAGTTGTCATGGTAGCTACTACTAGAATTATGGCTATCAACTTGAGAGCCTCTTGTTCCTCGATTGCCTATTGAAAACAAGACACGCAGAAAACATGGAAGAATCTCCGTTGCCAAAATTAGCTACTACAGATTTACTAAAAGAACCGTATTTCATAAAGAGATTGGTAAATTATGGACCAGAACTGCCAATATGCATTCAGGCAAGTTAAAATGTAATTCCTGATCTAGGATAATAATTTGTGGAATATATTTGCCATAAAAATGCTAAATATAAGGAAGCTTTGCTTAAAAGCCTGTCCTTTTCAATTATAAATTTCAAACTACAGAACTCCACATGCAGAAATCAAAGCAATTTAAGATCTGTCAGCTTGCAACATCTCAGTTAAGCAGAGATCAAACTCTGTGGTGAATTAAAAGGAATTCAGATTCAGAAAACAAATGTTGAAAAAAAAAATCACAGACTCAAAACAAAATCCAGCACTATGAAAAGGGAAGCCTTGTTTGACAATAACAGAAAGGTTTAAAATCATCTGGCTAACAAACCTTCTCAAACAAAAGCTAGTCTTTAGACTAATTTTTCAACAGTTTTGCTTTGGCAAAAAAGTCTGCATTCATACAATCTCCCAAACTGTGTTTCAAAAACTTATTCATTTCATAACAGTGAATTAAAGGAAAGGACCTCCTCAATAGCAATGTATGACTAAAATCAACTCATCTTCTTTTAAGATAAATAGGGCTTTTTTTTTTTCTTAGTAAAAGGAGAAATCCATGTGATAATTATTGCCATCTGTTCCACATTATTTAATAATTTTTAAGATATACATATAGGATCATCGTCCTATGGATAATAGTGACCAAATTTGGTGAAGTCATAAAAAGAAATGATCTGTAGTGTAATTCATTTCAACTCTATTGATTAAACAGATGTTAATGTAAACCAATAGTGTAACATTCCTATTATTTCATGTATTACATACCCTTGTCTGTTAATTCAGGACCTCTCCCTCTGCTTCTTCCAGATGTTCTGGATTCATTTCTTGTTTCACTTCTTGAGTCTGTACGACTTTCAGCTCGAGAACTATCTTCCCTGCCATGGGCTCTTGCATAGCTACGCGATTCCTCCAAATACTGCTCCTCTTTCTTATGCTCTCGACACTCTCTGTCCCTGTAGTCATGTGAGTCACGTGTCGAACGTAAGTCCCTCTGATCCCGGCTTTCTTTGTTGTCTCTACTGAAATCCCTGGCATCCCGTGAGTCCCGAGCATCCCGAGATTCTCTTGGATCTCTGCGTTCTCTGTTGTCTCTGGTTTCCCTTCGATCCCGTCCATCCCGGGATTCTCGATCATCTCTGTGATCTCTGGGGGTACTTTGCTCTTGGTCATAATCCCGTTCATCCCTGTTGTCTCTTTCTCTTCCCCTTTTTCCTCTCGTTTCTGGAAGTAAAATACATTCAAATGTAAATATACGATCAACTTAATAGTACAGGTAGTCCTCGTTAAGGCTCTTTAAACTGCATATGCAGTGAAATAAATCTTCTAACTGTGATTTATTGAATAAATATTGGCTTTGTTCTATGAACTAAAATATCAATTTTCATATAGACTACAGAGGTAACAAAGCAGGCAACCCGTCTCTTAGGGTGCGATGCAAATCTGCTTATCAGAGCCTGGAAGGTACTACAGGTAGTCCTGTAGTACAGGGATCCCCAACCTTTTGGACGCTTGCGCCCGGTACCGCATCAGCTGGGCGCCGCTGCCCGGCGATCAACTGGCGCCGCCATCTTTTGACGAAAAAGTGCTTCCGGTGACCTCACGGAAGCACTTTTTCGCCAAAAGATAAGCGGCGCTTACGCCTCCGTGAGCTTTTTCGGTAGAAATGGCTTTCTACCCGGAAAAGCTCACTGAAGCGCTGGCGCCGCCATCTTTTGATGAAAAGCCCGGTGAGCTTTCTACCCGGAAAAGCTCACCGAAGCACTTTTTACCAAAAAGATGGCAGCGCCCAGCAACCAGCGGACCTGGTAAGAGTTGTTCCGCGGACGGCATCGGTCGCGGACCGGCGGTTGGGGACCCTGCTGTAGTAGACTACCGGTAGTCTTACAACAGTTCATTTAGTGACTGTTCAAAGTTACAACGGCACTGAAAAAAGGGACTTATCACCATTTTTCACACTTAGGACTGTTACAGCATCCCCAAGGTCACGTGATTTACATTTGGATGCTTCACAATTGGTGTTTATAACAGTTTATTTATGACGGTTGCAGTGTCGAGTCATTTTGCAAACGTCTGGCAAGAAAAGTCAATGGGGAAGCCAGATTCAGTTAATAATCGGGTTACTAATTTAAAACTGTAGTGATTCAGTTAACAAATGTGGCAAGAAAAGTTGTAAAATGGGGGGGCAAAACTCATGTTAACAAATTTCTTACTTAGCAACATATATTCTGGGCCCAATTGGGGTCATTAAGTCGAGGACTATATGTATTAAAAAGCATGGGGAGAACATGGAAAACAAAATATTTCAAAGGAATCTTTGTAGTGAATGACACATATTTATGTTTGATGCTGATTAAGCGTAATTCTTATTCTACCATTGCTAGTCTTAAAACCGTTCTAATTCCTAATCCAAAAAGTTCTAAAAAGTCCTCCTTGCCCACTTTGAAAGTCTGCATAATACTTTGTTTAACATTCAGAGCAAAGGTAGGGAAATGGTTCTGAAAAACACATTTGAAAGCAGATGCTCCACGACTCTAGAAGCGTCTTTTCAAGCTAACCCATTTTATTAAAAGGCATAAACAAATGAGATGAAAGGACTCCTTGGAAAAGACCCTGATGTTGAGAAAGATTAAAGGCAAAAGGAGAAGGGGACAGCAGAGGATGAGATGGGTAGATCGTGTCCTTGATGTAATGGGCATGAGTTTGTGCAGACTCTGGGAGACAGTGGAGGACAGGGGGGGCCCTTTAGGGCATGCTCCGGTCCAAGGGATTGTGAAGAGGTGGACAAGACTTAGCGACTGAACAACCAAGAATGGTTCCATTAAATAGGGACTATCTGTATTCATACAGTCTTGATAATTATTCATACCATCTCTTCTTTCATGGCGACGGTCGTGTGACTGTGAAATCCGCTCGTGATCATGCCGGCTTCTCTCTCTAACTGGTGAACGGTGCCTGGAAGACGCCTGTTTTTGCTGCGGAGAAGGCGATGCTCGGTGAGGATAAGGAGAAGAAGACCGACCTACAGGTGGGGAAGTTGTCCTTTTGTAAGAGGGGGAAGGGGTTCTTTTGTGACGTGGTGACGGAGAACGTCTTTGAATAGAAGAACTCGACTGAGATGAAGAGGAATGATGCATCGATGAAACAGGGGAATGATGCTGTGTTGGTGGTGAAGCAGACCTGCAAACACAGAACTGTATACACATCTTGGTGCTACATACATTTTGAGCACTACCCACACAAACCTTTATAATGATCTCTTGCTAAAACTGCATTCAAATTGGTTCCAAAAGTAGAGCAGTAGTTCCAAAGCCAAGCTGATTCCTGCCTGTACACAATTTTCCTGGCAAGGCATTTGTTTTCATTAATAACTTAACAGTATGTTTGGCTTTGGGTGGCTAAAAATATGCAGTATTCAAATCATTTTTAAATATCCATATACTGTATACCAAACAACAAACGTTCCCTGGGCAAACTTTGTTGGATTATAGGTCAATTTTCATTTTCTTATCTATAGCATTTCTCAAAGCTCACGATTTTACCATGTGTGCAAAACACCCTACATACAGCTTTACTTCTTCTACTGTGTTTTCCTAAAAATAAGACCCTGTCTTATATTTTTTTCCCCTACCAAAAAAAAGGCATCAGCTTAATTTTTACCCGTGCACCCTGGAGTGGGCGGGGTTCAAATTAGGGCTTATTTTAGGAGAGGTAGGGCTTATATTGGGTGCACGTGTAAAAAATCAAACCAGGACTTACTTTCGGGGTAAGTTGTATTTTCGGGAAAACACAAGTATTATCAGTATGGGACGATTATTTCTAACTTGCCTTAGGCAATCATGAAGGGCTTGCATCCCAACTATGAGAGAGGCCACCATCCAAAATAGGTAGGGGCATCCCTGGAAACCTGCAAAATTCTCTGTAACAAACACAAAGGAAAATCCAATATTCTGTTTCTCTCCCACACTCTGTCTCCCACACAGGAATTAGGCTTTAGAATAAAAATTGAGGAAGAATCCATTTTTAAAGAGGATCATTGGAGCTGATAAGAGAATGGTTATCTCTTCTTCCCCAGTAAAAGGGGGGGGGGTGTAGGACAATATCAAGTGTCAGAATATCAAACAGGGTGGGGGTGGGAGGAATGAGTATTAGTTTGGGGACTTTAATGAGTTGTATATGGGACAGAGATTACCCATACTTGGTATGCTATGATTAAATTGTGCTTGTTTTCAGTCCTTCCTGATGTTCAAAATACATTTTTTTACATCTTTATGTACAGTTACAGTTTTATTACATTTTATATCTTTCAAGTGCAGGGAGTAAGCAATTACACTGCAAAAGCAAGCAGACCGTGCAACCATGTGGGACAAACAATAAGAACAAGAGAATCAAAGCCAGCTGGGTGACCTTGGGCTAATCTCTCTCAGCCAAGCCCCTTCCACAGGGTTTTTGTTATGGGGAAAACAAGAGGAGAAAGGAATATTATGTATGTTTGCCGCCTTGAATTCTTTCTAAAAAGTAATAAAGGTGGGATAAAAATGTAATAAAATGCAGTTTCATGTTGCAGCAAACTCTCATGAATGAACAAAGTCTAAAATACACAGACACAATTTTTTTAAAAAAAATCCTACCTGCGGGGGGGTGAAAAAGAATGTTTATGGCTGCTGGACTTAGATGGAGCCCAAGATGTCTGCCTTCTTCTTGTGGCAGGAGAATACTCTCGTGAAGAAGAATTGCTACCAGAATGGTCTTCTGGACTAGGTGAACGCCTCTGTCTGTGGGAACTTTCTGAGGGATCCCTGAGGAAGAGTCATATAGCCAACATATACAAAACTGTCATTAACAACAGCATGAATACCGTGGTTTATAGCTTGAGGGAGCAAATCTCCACTTAAGGGAAAAACATACCCCTTCCTAGAAAATATACTAGAAGTGCCAGTTTGGCATAATTTATTCTCCAAAGCACCAGAAGGCACGACATGAAGTAATGCAAGCTTGTTAAAGAGAGATCCAACTTAATTTTTTTTCCTGTTAGTGAAAACAATAAAATAGCTTGCACCTTGGAGTTATTGATGCACCATCACTGGAGGTTTTCAAAAACAGATTGGACAACCATTGGACCAGGAAAATATAAGGTTTCCTGCTTTGACAGGGGGGTGGATAGAAGACCTCTGAAGTCCCTTTTCTGCCCTATGATTCTATGTTCTATGATTTGAGGTGGTGGCCTAGAAACCAGGAGAACACAAGTTCTAGCTCCACCTTAGGCATGAAAGCTGCTGGATGAAGTCACTCTCTCTCTCTCAACTCAACCTACCTTATAGGATTGTTGTTATGAAGAAAATAGGAAGAGGAAGGATTATTGGTATGTTTGTTGCATTAAGTTACTTATAAGTAATAAAGGTAGGATTTAAAAAAATCTTTTAAAAATTGTCAGCGACCTGAAGATGGAATAACTGGTTGCTATCTATTTCCACAAATTAAAAAAAAGAAAGCCAAGCCACCCAATGTTTGGGACCATTAACACATTTGCATGTCAGGAGCCACACTTGACTCTCTCTAGCATCCCTTAACACTAATCATCCAAGGCATATTTCCATTAAGGAAGTGATTCCCTTTCCCATTCATTTTCTCACACACAAAGCCCATTTGTCTCACATTTGTTTTGGAAGATGGAGGGATTTCTTGAAACACAGTTTGGGAATGCATGGGGCGGGCAACACAGAGAGAAAGAAGATCACAAAATTGGGTGGAGCGAGACCATGGCTTCTTGTTGAATGTTATATTTTGCTCTAGCCTTTTAGGAGTAATCCGAAGATGTTCTGAACAAAATGATAACGACACTGAAAAAACTAAACAAACTGCATTTACCTTTGCTTCTCTTTTTTTTCTTTATTATGTCTCTCAAAATCACGTCCCCTTTCCTTTATCTCCTTTGGCTTTTCTTCTACTCGCTCTTTAGCTTTATATTTTTCCTTATGTTTTTTCCCTTGGGTGGAGTCTTCTTGTACTGGAGGTGGTGGGCTAGGCGTGCGAGGACCTTTCTTTTTATTGTGGTTATTTTTTGAATTTCTAAAAACCAATATACAAGCCAGTATTTTAAAATTTTAATCAGCTTGTATTATAACAATACTTCCTGAATGCCCATGCAGTATGTTCTGACATCTAAAGTACAAAAGTCTAGATCTAGCAGCTGAGCACACAAACATTGCATTAAACGTCCACCTAAGGTCTCCCATAGTTATTCAAATGAACAATTGCGGTTCTTGATGGGGTTGCCATGGCTAAATCTTCTGCATGTGCCTCTGTCTAAGAGCTGGTTGCATAGGCCTACCTGCTACACAAACTTCCATCTGGCAAAAGCGTACACATATAAAGAGTGAAATCCAATCACCCAGGAGAAAAAAAAAATTCACTTTCCCATCTACATCCTCAGAACTTGCTCCAGAGATATTTGCCAAAGCAGATCTGAAGGGAACATTGCACTGAGGGAAAAGCGGAGGAGAAACCCTTGTCATGTAAGCGGTCTTCACCTAAAAAAACAGGTCTAGAATCAACAACAGGCGTTTAGCATTTTGCAAATTTCGTAGAAGTCTCCCTCACAAAAATCCTATTCCATATATTGCCAATATTGCTGGTCATCTTATTTTGGGAATACCTTCCCGCCCCTCCCCCTCCCCCACCCCCCAGAGCCATAGGACTGCTTGGCAAACAAAGGCACAAACCCACAACAACTATCATGGTAAGAGATAACCATGTTGTTATAAAATATGCCAATCTACTTACCTCTGCTCCATGAGTGGAGAAGATACCGCTGAAACCTTCTTCTCTCTCTTGGTGGCAGTGGAGGAAGATTTAGGGCTTGTCCTTAATTTTGGAGATTTACTTGATTTCCTTGGTGAAGGTGAGGATGATAATTTTGATCTAACTGCCTCAGGAGAAATCTTAAAAAGAAACAATTAGTATTTTATAAAATCTAGCAATGGCCTTGCCACAGATAAGAACCAAGGATCAGTGAAATTGATCCATACCAGAAAGCAATTCCTTTATATAATATTCATTATACACATGCATACATAGCCTCTAAGAACCACTGAAAGACAAAAATTAAGTAAGTTTTAAATTCTATTATTTATCTGGCAAGTAAACAAGCTGATATATAGGCATTCATCAGACATTTTAAAATGTACTCTAAAATATCAATACATGTCATTAGCTTTCCATGCTAGTAGGAGTCATGTAACAGTTCAGATTCAGAACTACAGCAAGGGTAAGTATATGTGTGTATCAGTGGTGGGATTCAATCTTTTTTACTACTGGTTCTGTGGGCGTGGCTTGGTGGCCATGGCAGGGGAAGGATACTGTAAAATCTCCAGTCAGAGGTGGGATTTGCCAGTTCTCCGAACTACTCAGAATTTCCACTAGCGGTTCTCCAGAACTGGTCAGAACCTGCTGAATACCAACTCTGGTGTGTATAGTATCTATATGGTATTATCAGTCATTCTCTCTCTCACACACACATGTATATATCTGATTAACAGGAATTATTATCCTGAAGATTTGAAAATTGCTTTATTCAATAATGTCCACTGATTTAGTTATTTATGACTATGCAGTGATACTTTTCAAGATACAAACCTCCTTTTTAATTACTATTTCTTCTCTTTTGTCCATGTTTTCTTCTTCAAGCTTCATTAACTCTCTCTGGATCTTCTGACGCTTCATTTCCAAAGACAATTCATGGTCATAATCATAATTAACATCTCCGTTATCAGAATCTTAAGTTATGAAAAAGAAGGCAGGAAGGGCAAAGGGAACAAAACTGGTTAGTAAACTCTTTCTTTATATAAATACACTCTAAAAATAATAATCGTAATTCAATATATACCACTATTGTGATTTCCCATTTCATTTAAGAGTGATTCCAATTACGCGGTGAACATGATTTCTGAATGTTATTCAGCGGTGGCAGTAGTCTGGCAGTTTGTGACTGGGAGCAGATTCAAAAGAGAATATGTGTTTTGTCCATTTAATTATTGGAACAATCTGCATTCTCATAGTTTAGCCATAGACTGTATTAAATGCAAATCTAAATTTTCATACGTGAACACAGTCCCTTCCCAGCTCCTCCTTTTATCCTCTTTTCTGCTGTTTTTGCTTCCCAAGTTAGGTAGCAACAGCATACAAAGGTTTGCTCTTCTAGAAATTTGCATACTAATGACATCTCAAACAAGGCAAGACCAGGAGTGCATCCTAATGGCTTTAAAGGTTGCTATTAAGTAATCTGTAAATCTATGGTAAAATGCAAAAAGATAATCGTCATTTACCGACCATTTGTTCACCAAAATACGACGGTACTGAAAGAATAACTTTATAGCCCACTTGTAACCATTTACAACCATCACAACAATCCCTCAGTCATATGTTAGTATGTGTTGTCCTGTGCCTGAACTGCATTCCCCCCCCCACTCGCCTCCAAACACACACATTGCAGAGTAGATAAGACTGTAGGGGAAGAGACTGCAAACAAGCAAACTGTTGGCTCTTCTAAACACAGAAAGCAATGCAACCATGCCGGCAGTCTAGGATTGGGAGCTGTGGGTTTACGATGCAAACAGCTTGCACTACTCACTTGAAATCTCTTTCTCTCCGATCTCTCTACTCTGTGGCATGGTGGGGAGTGATTTCTGCAGGCTACATAAATAGCTTATAGTATTATTTTGAAATTCAAAACAGAGCACTCTACAGGATAAAGAAAAGTAGAGAGATGGGAGAGGAAGAGAGGAAGTTGTTTGCTCTTCTATACATCAAAAGCAATGCAATCACATTGGCAACTGGGGATGAGAGTTGTGAACACACAGTGTGAACAGCTTAGAGAATGGGTGTCAAACTCCCATCATCACGGCAGCATCGTGTGACTTTTTCCCCCTTCGCTAAACTGGGTGTGAGCGTGGCCAGTGCATGATGCATCTGGCCCACGGGCTAGGAGTTTGAGAGCCCTGGCTTAGAGTATTCTCTTGAACTCTCTTCCCCTCCCATACACTCTACAGGGGTAGGGGAGAGATGAGAAAAAATCAAGCAATTTCTACAGGGAATCTACCTTTTGCTTGACCTTTATAAAAGGTTTAGAATGGCAAGTCAAAATACATGTTAATTTGTTTGGAAGGTTTCATGGCATATTCTGTTTACCGTCTCTATTTGTTTCCCAGTCAGGATTTTCTTCTTCACTTTCTGGAGTCCTTTCTTTAGTAATTTTAATATCTTCCTTTCCCCTGTGCCTCCCTCTTGTAGACTCTTTCTACAGAAAAAAACATTAAAAAGTTACTTAGCTTTTTTCAAAGTAGAACATGAAATCTATTTTAATGTTACTTTCATATACTGTGGTGTAAGTTCACAGCTGACTTCATAACTCTTAATTTTCAAAAACTCTATGGTGAAATATCAAAATTGATAAAATGTTCTGATATATTTAATAATATATATTAAGAAACCTACTCAGAGAAGAGTATAACTCCAGATCAAATGCTAAACTGTGGCTTAGAATTCCAGAAGTTAAGCAGAGGCAAGCCCTTGGTTTTAAAGTCCTTGAATATCAATATGAAACTGAAGGCTAATACTGATTATGATTTGGACAAGCTCTTTCCCTCTATAAATGGGTAATTTCAGAAAATTTCCTGCACTTAGATGTCCAACTGTTAGTTGCTACTTCACTCCATTCATGAAAGTTTAAAACCTAGACGTTGCAGGTAATCCAAATTCCCTATAATGTGTGAAGTAGAAGTTATAGCAAACAGCATTTAACAAAGAAATCACAATTTGGAAGCCAGTTTTTAAAGTGGCTTTAGGACTATTTTGTAATGTTTTGCTCCCATTGCACATTATAGGAAGCAGTAATTAAGGGAAATACAAGACGGCAGCAATGGGGCAGCCTTGACATGCAAAGGACTTCTTTATCTCTTAAAATTAAGATCCCCTAAAATAGGCCTGTATTTTACTGACGGTACATTCTGTTCACAAATCAAAAATTGGAATTAAAATTGAATGCTACATTTTGTATCCCATGAATTTCTATATAATTTAAAATAGAAGTTTAAGGAGGAGAATAAACCAAGTGGGAAAGTAGTCAAAACCCAAACATTCATTGTTGCATGTTCTTTTAAACTAAGACATGGTTTAGCGCATTTCTAAAATAACTTTTGTTCTGATTGATTGATGTTGACATTTAGTGACCACATACATAGATAGATTTTCTCTAAGATGATCAATTCTCAACCTGGTTCTGCAAGTCTTCCAACAGTAGCTTTGGATTTATAGGCTTCTAACATTTAAATGTATAAAATGTGCACAAATATATTTTAAAGCAACCATATAATGCTCTTTCCCAATGTTGTTACCTTCTGTTGATGGTTCTAACAAACTTCCCTAACATCTCTACAGTTGCATGAAAAGTAATCCCTGGTCAAATGATATATTTCACTGAATCTCTACGCGAAAAGAAGCTAACATCTCAATACGGTAAGGAAGTTTAACTTTGTAAACAACATAATTCAGAACAACTAATGCATACATATATGAAGTTGTTTACAAATTCAAAAGTGAGTATAGCAGGTGACAAGGTTTGGACACCCTTCCACTTGATACAGTAATACTTTGTTTAATGTAGTTGTTAGTAAGGTTCCAAAAGGTTAACTGATTCTTTAGACCTACAATTAGCCACGTAAACACAATTTCACAGATGAATAAATGCTGAACCTTCTATCCTCTCTGATTGTGATTATTCCTCTGTCTATTTTCAACAACTATGGGCACATTTCATCAGCTGTCTGAGCATTTGAAAACCAAGATCATTCACCCTTATCAAGTATAGGAAGGTTGTAACAATATCTATTAAACTTAGCTAGTAAGTTTAACAATGAGCAATATATTTAAGAAATGGAAATTACATGAAACTGTTGAGATTATGGCAAGATCTGTAAAAATTCTGCTGGTCAAATCTTTAAAACAGAACTCACAGATCATTGCTACTGACATGTTCAAAAACTAAAAACAAAACACTCATCTACAGGTCCATAGTGCAACACTGCTTATACAATGATGATCAAGAGAAAATTATCAGAAAAAGGTACTCTGATCTCATCACAAAAACATTAAAGTAAGCCTTGATAAACCTAAAATGTTTTTGAAATTAAGTGCTTTGGACTGAAAAACCAACAATTTAACTGCCCACGACTAAAAGATATATTTGGAGAAAAAAGACAAAGCATTTGAAAAACGAACACTTTCTTAGCTATTATGGATAGAGGTGGCTCTATTATGATCTGAGGTTATGCAGGAGCCAGCGTCACAATATATTATCCACGTAGAAGGAAGAATGGCTCCAACTTTGTATCAACATAACCTGGAAGCTAATGCCTCACAGCTGGTGAAGAAATTGAAGATATTTCAGGAAGACATACAAACATACCTTCCAACTCACCATGACATACAAGCCAATCAGAGTTGCCCTGATTCTTAAGATGGGTGGCATGCATGCATAAATACTGTCTTGCTTAACAATAGAAATTTCTGGTCCGAACTGTAGTCTTAAATACAGGATAAGTGTTCAAGAAGATGATAAATTATAAGAAATTATAATTAAAAAAGAAACTTTAGTTAATTTCTTACAGTATGTAGATAATTCTCTCATTGAACGCATAATGGAACTACTATTCTGTTACATCTGAAAGGAATTTTAAAAATCCTATTATTCAAACTCTCAATCATTAACACACGATTAACAAGATATGAAATATTTAATTTTCAGTTGCTGTGTAAGTAAGACGGTGTTATGACACCAATAATTAAATTAACAAGTTAAACATATATTTAAATAATATAATACAAATTGTATCTCCTCAAATACAGATTCTTAATGACAATTTTCCCAGATGCATCAGCCAGTTTTCCTATCCAAAACAATAAAGACTTCCACGTTTGATTGAATTCACAACTTTCTAACAAATAATGCAATCTAACATTGGTCATTATTCCAACTTCCTACAATGATTTAAAAATATAAGCTGTTATTTTATTATTTATTTATTTATTAAATTTATATGCTGCCCATGACTCTGCCACATGACTCTGAAAACTAAGGCATATATACGTAAGGAAAAAAATGAAACTCAGGCAAAGACACTGGACCTGAGTAAAACATATTTGAAAAGACTTAGAAATTGAAGTGACCATAAGTATGAGCCCCACATGGGCAAATTAAAACTATTCAGTCATTCAACAAGTTAGGTATTTAGAGTGAGATTCTTTTCTTTGCATAACAACTCCTAACAACATCCCTACAAACTCTTACAGGCAGTCCTCACTGAAACAACCACTCGTTCAGTGACTGTTCAAATTGCAACAGCACTAAATAAGTGATACTTACGGGCGGTCCTTGAAGTTCTGGCCATCACAGCCTCCCCAGGGTCACACGATCGCAATCTGAGTACTCAATGCCTGGCTCACAGTTACAACATCACAGCAGGTCATGGTCACAATTTGCAACCTTTGTTGGCTTCTGACAAGCAATCATTGGGGACTGGGTTAAAAATGATCACCATGCCATGTTCTTGCTTAGTGACCATGGTGATTCATTTAACATCAATGAGAGAGGCGCTAGAATTGCCATCGTGTTTTACAACATCTTGTTTTACGACTGTTGTTGTTCAGTGATGGCAATTCCAGTCCCAATGGCTGTGGTTAATCAAGAACTGCTTGATTAAAGATAATCTTTTTCAGTTCCAAAGGAAGAGTACAGGTAGTCCTCAACATACGACTGTCATAAAGCTTGCTCAGTACATAGGTCATACTGGGTCATAAAAGGGTCAATTTTATAACTTTTCTTTTGCAGTGGCTGTTAAGCAATTGCCATGGTCATTAAACAAAATCAGTGGTTTGCTATGGATAGTTTTGTCAAAAATCGCAAGTAACTAGTTGTTTTTGGTAAAATCATTGTTAAACTGACTGTAGGAAGCTGCAAACTGCCATAAATGCAGCCGTGTGGCCAACTGCCCACAGATCACAGATCATCATTAACTTTGAATCCAGGTGATAGGTCCTGTGCTTTGGGTTGGCTGTAACTTTGATTGGTCGCTAAGGGACCACTCGTAAGTTGAAGACTAATTGTATACAAAGAAAGAGGAGAGAGGTTGGCTTGAAAAATACACATCAAAAAGATTATTTCAGCACCCAGAAATGCAAAAGAAATATGATGTTACTGAGTTTGGTAATGAAACACCTGCAAGAAAACCACCAAGCTCAGATAGCACCAAACACTCTACACTTCCCCATTTTTGCAGCTACTGAATCGGAAATTTGGGGAGCTGCTCCCATATCACTGTGGTTTACTTATTATATTTGAATAACTGATGGTAAAAATCAACACTAGGTAGGGGCGCATGAAAGCCTGACATCATTCCAAATAAAAGATTGTAAATTTGCAAAGTCCTTCATGCCTTTGCAGACCCACTGTTTCTGAGAAACCGCTCTGGATAGTTTTTGTGAAAAGTAGTACCAAGGGATACAAGAACTATGGGGAATTGGTGAAAATCAACCATCGATTAGATCAAGCAGTGATCCTCTTGATTCCCTCTATAAATCTAAGAAGCTCATCAAGACACAAACCTGGATCCAACCTATTATGCCGAGTTATATTTTACAGGACACACCTCTCTGTTTCTTATACTATTGTAGAAATCCTGGAGACATATGCATCCTACCCTAACAGGAGAAGGCTGTTCTTCTGTATTATGTTTCTGGGATTCACTTTCAATGTCTTGCCGCTTATTCTTCATTCTTTCCCGAAGGTCCCCTGTAGGCCTTTCTGGTGACCTGTATAATGAAGACAGAAAATACAGCTGCTTCTATAAAGTTTATTATTTAAAAAAGATAGCTTAATTGTAGGTTTTAAGTCCTGCAGTTCTGTAGTTCAGTTTCATTTCCCAATCTTTCTATTTTATTTAACACAGTTCATGTCATGTTAATGCATAACAAATCACAACTGATCCTGCCCGAGGTGAAGGGAAATTGTCTGATTATTTTAATAAAGCTAAACTGCTATTAACAACGGTAGCGAAAATGCAAGCACACTGAAAAAATCATTGGGCATATTCTCAAAGACACTAATTCATTTCCCTGAAGAAAAAGTTACACAAATAGACGTTTTATGATATCACACAATAGCTAGTTAACCATATCGGATAAAACTGTGGACTGAACAAACATGTAAGAGTTATTAAACCTTAATGTGAACCTGTATTTCAATCCTTTAATCCTTTTAGTTGAATTATTTTCATTAATTTTCCATTCAGAAAATTTCCCAATAAATATTAAAGATTTTCCCTTCTAACCAATGACCAACAAAAAATGCATAAACAAGGGTATTATTAATTGGACCATGACACACTTAACTAAGATTTAGAGCTGAGCTAATCAAAGGCTAACATAACTTAATCAGTGGGATTTAAGCTAATCAAACTAACAAAGCCAGTTAATGTTGATCAACCATCTCCAACAGCATCCAATTCCTGACCAAGCTTCACTTCTTTTTTGTCTATTCTCAAAAATGGTTGGGAGCATGATAAATATAAATCAATTATTCAAATAAATCAAAAATAATCTGAACTCTTTAAATTTATCATTAAAAAATAATTCTGCATGTCTTCCTTACCTTGGTACAAATGTTACCAAGGTAGTATGCTTGTTAAATTAAAGTCTATGGAAACAAAACAATATGAACATTTAAAAATATTAAAAAGTAATAAACATTAATTTAATTTAATTAATTTAATTTAAATGTGATTAAAGAAATTTGTTCTTCCACCTTCTAAAGAAGTTTAAAGAACGAGAACGGATCTTAATTCTGAAGGAGTTTCCCATTGCTGAAAATGGTACATAAAGTTTTCTCATATGCCCCCCCCAAGGTGGGCCCTCTGTGTCTGTTAATAAATTTTAATATCTGGATAGTCAAAATAGGATAGGATCAAATGTTTAAATTGCTTAAAGGTTGAGATTAACTTCTTGAATTAAGCTCAGAAAAATATTAGCAATCGGTGCCATTTTTAAATATTGCAGACATCATTTGGTCACCGTTAATGGCAAATAATAAACTCCAGAGAATTAGAAAACTGCAGTAATAGCAATATCCCAGAGATGGATAAATATACTGAATGATGAGTATGTTGCCATTTATATGTCACTGCATTAATACTCGGTGATAAGTTCTCATTTATTTAAACATAGTATTTATTTTATTTAGCCTGATAAAATTGGGTCTGTCTAGTCCAAGGGTGTCAAACTCAATTTCATTGAGGGCTGCATCAGGGCTGTGGTTGACCTTGGGGACCAGGTGGCCATGCCCTACTGGATGGGTGTGGCCAGCTTGATGCCACTCCCCAAATTGCTGGCATGTTTCCTCTTCGCACTGCATAGGCCGGGCTGAAGCTATATTGGCCTGATCTTTCTTTGCAGTGGGTAGATCAGGCCGAAGTCACACTGGCCTGATCTTTCCTCTTCACATTGGGTAAAGCAGGACGGCCCTGCGAGCCAGATCCAACCACACTGCGGGCCATATCTCGCTTGCGGGCCTTGAGTTTGACACCCCTGGTCTAGTCTGTCAATTCTTGCATCTTAAAAATCTCTTTCATTTCTATTTCTTTGACAAGTTATAGATGTGAAGGAGCTGACCAGATAGGATTCTTGTAACTCTATGCTTATGTGGAGTTGCCTGAGAGAAGAAAGACACAGCAGTTAGTTAAGACAGCAACAACACAGCAAAGGGTGGTGAGAGGCAAAACAACAACAGTGGAGTAGTGTTCTGAATGTCACTGTTATTAGTCATAGGTAGAAAGCATGTTATAGGTCGCAAGTATTATTTTCACTGCAGTAACTTTTCTTCATGTGACAATATATACGCTCTACCTGGGGCTATCCTTGAAGAGTATCCAGAAGCTACAACTGGAAAAGAATGCAGTGGCATGGATAGTTCCTCGGGTGGTACATGTGACACTGCTATAAGACCTTTATGGCATGGGTCCAGCCTATCTGGGGGACTGCCTCACCCCAATGGAAGCAGCCCCTCTTGTTCCAGCAGAAAGGGCCTTCTTCAGATTCTAGTGGCTAAAGAATTTTGGCTTGTGGGGTCCAGAAGAAGAGCCTTTTCTGCTGGGGCCCCCACCCTCTGGAATATTTTCTTGAGATAAGGTTTGCCCCCACATTCCTGGCCTTCTACAAGAGCCTAAAAAATTGGCTCTGTTGGTTTGTCTGGGGGCCCAGCAAGGGTCTGCTATGTTTGGGGCAACTGATCAAGCAGAGAAGATCCCCACCGCCGGCCACCCAACACCTCGGTTTTTCACTTTTCTACTCAATATTTTTTTGTAATTTTAATGGTTTTGGGTACTTTTTATTACATTGTAAATCACCCGGAGTTGCTGTATCAATTAGATGAGTGACATAGAAATTTAATAAATAAATATATTCCATGACTGGTTCACATCCAACATTAGTTAGAGGGAATCCTGATCACATATGGCTATTCCCTAATTTTCGAATTTGCCACACATCAACTTTCTGCTAAACAGACTGCTACATCTAGGAAAACAATGTGATTACAAGATTTTGGGGCTGCCGAAGTCCTAGTAAGTTATCTACTAGGAGTTCTTTTCTGCCAGCACAAAGATGCGGGCATTCATTTCTAACAATCAAAGGAACTGCCTTCAATTGCACACAAAATACTTTGGTATAAAAGTCACATCTACCCGAACCATCAGAGCAGGGAGGCAGGGAATGTTGCAGGTCCCATCCCTGAGGGAGATACATCTGGTGGGACCCAGAAGAAGGGCCTCCTCCATGGTGGCTCCCTCTCTCTGGAACATCATTCCCCCAGAGATTAGAATGGCCCCCTCACTAATACTCTTGGTACTCACTAGTACTCTGCCAGTGGGCCTGGGGAACCCAGAGCGGGATAGAGCCCATCAAATGGCTCGTGTGATCTGCTGTCATTGGGGGGGAAGTTGGGGGAAATTTTTTTTCCAGATTTTGTTCTATTGTACTTTATTAATTTATTTGATTCTTTTTGTTAGTTTTTATTGGTTTTTTTTGTTTTAAATATGGTTTTACATTCCGTAAGCTGCCTCGAGTCGCCATGGGCGAATAGGCAGCAATATAAATTCAATAAATAAATAAAAAATAAAGAGATGATATGTAAGCTCTCTAAAGAGGGTATATATCAAGTTAGAATTAAGACACAGATTAGAAACAGATAGATTACAGATTTGTTACTTATTTCAACAAAAAATTTCCCCACATATTTGAAATTACAGAATATTGTAAGTAATACAGAGAAGCAGTTTTACGTTTAAGTACCTAATATTTACAAATAATCAGTTGCATTGAAAAAAAACCTGGTTTGGGGGATGCCTGCAGTAACTAATCACCTCAATAACTTCGAGCAATTAGTATCTTTCTTTTTCTGCATCTTCAAATCTGAAGAAGATTTGAATTCAAATCTGAGGGAATATTCAATGTCACTTTGTCTACATTAACTACTGAAAACTCGGTATATACCCAGTTTGAAACACATACACACATGTATAGCTACGCAACAAAGACAAACAGATTAAATTTGATCTATATCTCAAAATCACAAAGCATCTGCAACTCACACGCATTTTTCCTATGCTTGAATAACTGAGCTTATCTAAACTGTAATAAAAATTAATATACAAAAATATGGGTGTTTTCCACAGATAGAAAGAGAATGCAACATATACCATATCTATTTTGCCTGAAAGCAAATATTGGCAATCTAAAGACTTCAAATATCAAAAAATAACAGGCAGTCCCTGGGTTAGGAACATCTGCCTTAAGAACCACCACTACATATGAACAGGCTGTCTATAATTAAAAATGGTAGTGTTATCTTTCCTCAAGCCAATGAACTGCTGAAATCACACAATGCTTTCAGAAAGCTGTGTGTTTTTAATATAAAGCCTGTTTTCAGCAGATCCTGAAAGCACTGCATGGCGTCAGCAGTTCGTCAGCTTGAGGAAGGGGAACACTGTCCACCATTTTTAGTAATAGGCAGTTCCAACTCACATACAACTTCCAATTAAATACAGAATTAGGAAAAGAACTTGTTCTTTATCCAGGAACTGCCTATAGAAATACTTTCAAGGAATGTTCACTCTTTATTTATCACTCAATGGCACATCCTAGTTTGCTACCATTCTCATTTTGTTCTTATGTGATATTCAAAGTATTTACTTCTAGTTTTAAAAATGTACCGGAATCTTTTTTCCAACAAGAAAAAATAGTTAGTTGCAGTTGTCTATTGTGAAAAAAAGTCAATGTAAGCTAATGTGTAATTTACAAATTCTCCATATTGTTGTAGGAAAAACAGTATCCCAACCTTACTCTTCCATTATAAGGATGAACTAATAGGAAAATGCACATTACTTTTTTGAATATGAGATATAAATGCTTATTATTTTGACATTCAGATTTAGCCCAACTATACCCTGAGGTATAGTAACTATACCCTGAGGTATAGTAAGACAAATATTAAACAAATATTAAATTGCAGCAGGGCAAGGACTTAAATGAAGCAGAAAATCCAGATGTTTAAAGAAGATATAACTTTAGAAAATTAAATAATGGTGCTATTTTATGCTATTGTTTAAGATAAAGATTCTATTTATAATTTAAAAGATATTAAATTAATGTAGTTAGAAATATTAAAATGGATTCCCATGCATTTGCTAATTTTATCCTCTCAATAGTAAGTTAATAAGCAATTATCTTGTTAACAAGATAAGCAATTATCCTGTGGGAAAAGGCTGCTAAAGGGGAAAGTGAGATAATGTTGATAAGAACTGAAAACAATTGGAAACATTCAGTATTGAACTAGGAGAACTAGGCTATTCTAAACACAAAACACTTCTCAAAACAGATAGGACTGGTATTTTAAATTTAAAACATTTCAGTTTTTTGCACACAGCTAGTCAAGAAAACTCCCCCATCATTATTTTTCAGAGTAACTGTTTCCCCATAACAGCTAGAAGAACACCAGTATTTTGGTCAAGCTCATTGGGAAAGGAGGCAGAAAAGGAAAAAAAGGTTTTAATTTTCCTCTACAAGTTCATTACACTTTTCACAGCCTATCAAACAAGTATATTGGCAGAATGTGCAGAGCACCATCTCTGCCTCTTTGAATGAAAATAGAATTGCGTTTTACCCCAGCATGGGTAGCCTTTTTCTCACTCTTCCTACCTGTCCTGTTTTATTGATTTATTCCCAATTGAACTGAGTCTACATTCTTAACAGGAAAAGCATAGCAGAAAAACATTACCTAGAGTTATCCCTGTACACCAGGCCCTCAAATGAGTTATATTTTAAAAATAAATAAAAAGTGCATATCCTTAGGAAATTGAGATACAGATGAAAACAAAAAGTTAAATAGATTTTTACTCAAGATTTAAGTTAGTTACATAGAGCTTAATGCAGCCCACACACAAACATGAGTCTATAACAGGGGTGGGCAACTATGGCCCTTTTATGAATTATGGACTTCAACTCCCAGAATTCCTGAGCAAGCCATGCTTGCTCAGGAATTCTGGGAGTTGAAGTCCATAATTGCCCACCCCTGGTCTATAATAATCCATTTATATAATTTCATGAATACATTTATTTTATCGTGATACTAAAGGAAGATTCTTATTTATTCTATTTATATCTGGTCCAAATGCTATGTGCTCTTGGAATGATTTACAGACAAAAAAACCAAACAACTACATGTAAGAGCCAAGACAATAAAAATGTTATAAATATTAAAAACCAGCAGTATTAATAAAAAATATTAATAAACAATTAAGGGCTGCTGAAAAAGGTCTTATCCAGGCATTCCTGTAAAAAGAGAATCATTTTCCCACCTGAATGGAGTATTATCTTGTAAGAAAGTATATAAAGATATATGGTTGTGTATGCATAGTATTTGTTTCTGTCAGTACGCATACACTCAGACACACGTCTGTCTATATAATATATATTAATAATATAACATGTAATATACAGGATTATTTAATTAACAGTATTAACATTTGATTTCCCCAAACATTTTGAGAGACATGATTTCCTTCTAGATTTTATTGGATTAAAATTTTTATCATCTCTGACTATTAACTTTATGGACAGAAGATAAAATTGGAGTCTCAATAACTGGAGGGCTACAAGATCCCCATCTCTATTCTACTCTCTACATTCATTTAATATCCATAAATAACAGGACTATACAAATTTTCCTATGCTCCCAATCAATATTGTAAATAAGAGAAGGAAACAGGACAGAAATCACACTGGGAGGAGGCTGAAGCAGTTCACAAGTCTTTCCCCAAAGATTTAATGACTATTTAATATTTGATGATTTAATTATTTAAAGAGTTCAAGAGAATTACATGCTTGCGGGGGAGGGACAGAAATCAAGTCTTGTCTTTCTCCAATCTAGAAAATGTACTTCTTCATGAAATGCATTAATTACCATATGACAAAAAATATGTGTACTCAGAAGAACTGTGGATAATGAGAACTGCAGATATTACAATGGGATTTATTTTAAATCATTTCGTCCTCATAGTGTTGAATGATTTCATTTATTGATCTGAACTGCTTTACTTTAAAATCAATTCACCACGATCGGTCATCAGTCTAGACTTTATAGCATCAATCCCCAAATTTCACTGAGGATTCTTATTTCTACAATATCTATTTATCAATTTATACTTATGCAATAAGAGCAGTGATTAGTACTTAATATTTTTATTAACTATTCCACAAGCAATATAAAATCATAACATATCATTTGTGATTATACACATTATACATAATTAAATATTATATGTTTTCTTTTTTGTTGCATTTTGCATTTTTGTCTTTATGCTTCTAGTCATTATTTTAAAAAGCGATAAAACTATAAGTAAAAAATATATAAAATCAAGCTTGTTTCTTGAATGAATTTAAGTATGCAATCTCAGTGATTTTTCAGAAAAGATTGTGTGATAAATTGTATACAATTTAGATGACAGATTAATGTCTATTCACCAACTTTAATTTCACATTCCTATTCTAAACATCTTGTGCTTCCTCCACCTGTTTCTGCTCCCATCCTGTCCAACACTTAACTCCCTCTTTTCTTGATTTCCTTCTAAGGTGTTTCCATTTCCCCACCGAGGAACTATTCTGGTTTAACTAACTAGAGACTTAATTGAAGAGCCTAACTTCAAGAACTATCTTTACTTGTTCTTTCTTTTTTTCAACTTAGGTACTCTCCTTGCTTTTGAGGGAAAAGTGGTTATTCTCCTAGGTGTTTTTATATGTTTCTGTAAACATACTGTATGTTTATATGTTTCTGTAAACCTGAAATGTATCTGAGTACGTCTCCTGTCTTATTGATTAGAAACCCTATCCTCAACCACCCCACATTTGTGGCATGTAAGGCCTAAATTTTCCACTAATATGGTTTGCTAGTTACACTGTAGTACCATCATGCTTCCTCTGAAACTAAAGAAAGAATCATAATCACTTTCTTTGCAATAATAATTCCCAAAGTAAGCCCCTTGAATGCAATGTGACTTATTCGCAAAAGTTTATAGGATTGCAGTCTAGTTCTTTTATAAACTACTTTTTCATACCTCAAAATCTGTCTTCCAATCCCTGTTCCCATGAACAAACTTAGAAAATGTATGGAAAAGTATAGGAAACAGCAAAAATTAGCTACTGTTCCATCTCACCTGATGCAAATCTGTTAGTGGAAGGAATTAATTGGGATTCCAGGCTATATACATACATTTTAGCTAAACAAAACGTAAGGCCAAAGCATTTCATGAGTTACTAATGAAAATAAACTTGTCATGTATGTCATTTTTGTTTTATACTGACAACTAGAAAAATAATTTTGTCATAAAAGCGTGAAAGCATAGTTATTTACTGATCACACTGCCAGGCGTAAAATTTTATGAAGAGAGATTGAGAATTTGGTGTTGTCTTAATCACCTACCAGAGAGAATTTGAGCAAAACAAAACTGCAATAATTTTTTTTTCACTTCTGATTATCATTGGTAAATTTATTAAAGCAGAAATTAACCAGTAACAAAAACATTTTGATTTTCAGGATCAACACTCAAAAAGTCAGGGAATAGCAATATTTCCAAAATATGTTCTTTATAAAGCACATCATTGCACTGTACTTTTTTTAAGATGACAAGAAAACAGCTTGAAAGAGCATTTGAATATGAAGCTGAGTTCTTCATTTACCTTCGGTAACTGCTGCTAAAGCCTTTACCTCGTGGTGAAGGGCCATGTACGAATCTACATGTGTTCCCATAGAGGCAGTTGCCAGTCTTCAACCAGTTACGGCACTGTGTCTAAGAGACAGACATTACTGGGTGAATTTCAAACTAATGTTGGAATACTGCTTGCGTGAAGACTCATAGAATAAATAATTCCACATATCATTCTAACCAAACAATTATCTAGTGCAAAATCTGACAGTGCTCATTACCAGATGTTGGATAACAGAAGTCATTTCAAGGTATACTGACATGAACTAAGATCTCTTCTCACCCACAACTAAAAGATAAGGTGGTTTTTTTCTGACCATGAGCAAGACATGTATCACCAAAAATGTGAGGCATGCATTCAAATGTTGGAATTTGTCTTGTTTTTAGCTAAACAATTCACCCATCCACATGCTTCATCCTGCAAATATGGGGGGATTTGGACCGAGAAAATCAGAGTTGGAAATAGATAATATCCAATTGCAGCATTCTAAACCAGTTTGAATAATCCAGCTGTCAGCAGAGCTAAACATGGTGCGCTGCATCCAAGAAAGTTATCCCGATGGCTTCAAATATTTAAAGAAACCCCATTACATAGAGGCACAACATCAACAAAAAAGCTAAGAGCCACTTCTTCACTAGGGGATTGTTTTTTTGAAATCAAATATGTTTAGACTACGGACACAAACATTTATTCAATCAGGAACAAGTACTGAACAAAGATGTTCCTCTTCATCTTATCCCATTTGAAACAATGTGAGAGTTCGTAATATATCAGTCTAAGATAAGAAAGTCTTTATAGGTTTATAGCATTCCCATTAACCCAATAAGGTGACATACTCTATTAGAAAAAAAAGAGAAAAGCATTCCCTGCCATAATCTCTGGCTTATGAGAGTTACGAGGCAGCCCATGCAAACTATTATTTTCTTTCTCCTTTTTATTCTCTAACTCATTGTACCGTTAAGAACAAAGAATACTTTTGGACTCACCTCCGCAGAACTTCCAGTGCTGGGTCCAAGTCTTTCAAACACACTGGGTCTTCTCGATGTGCTATCAGATATGGTCTTGGTATTTTCCACTGTGACTTTCCTTCTAATTTTTGACATTTTGTACTACTTCAACCAAAAAAAAAAGCAACACTGTAAAATTCTCAAGTTGAACTATGCAACTGAACTCATAGGGAAAAAAAATTAGTTAACACTATTAATTTTCAGAACTTTCTGTAGAAATTATTAAAGTAGCAAATACAGAATTTTATTTCAAAGGAATATTTTAATCCATTCATTAGTGAACATTCCAAGATGAGGAATCCATCTTTATACCAACTATTCACAAAAACCCAAAATATTCTTATAAATGGTACACAGTGTTGGGTTGAAAGACACAACTTGAAGGTAGCTCACTCAGAGGAAGGCAGCCCATGCAAACTATTATTTTCTTTCTCCTTTTTATTCTCTAACTCATTGTACCGTCCCCAAAATTTCTCATGATAGATAAGGAGGGCAGAACATTATTTAGTACATTGTACAAGATTTTAATGATATGTACTTGTACACAGAATGAATAAACTGTTCCAAATCTTGCAAAAGTGTGGAATTTCTCAAAGTTCTCGTGTTCAGTTTTGAGCAATTCCACCATTATTGAATGTCCTTCACTCTCTGCGTTTTTACAAAATGCAAAAAAAAAAAAAAAAAGAGGGGGAAGATTGGTGCAAAATTCTTTCCTCTTGAGTAGTCATTATAACACATACTCTTTAAAACTTCAATGAATTTTTCAATTATAATATAAATCAATCTCAGCTGGAAATCAAAGCTACTGTGCTGTTGAAATAAACTAGGAAATTTAAAGTTTAAAGTATGTGATCATGCTAGCAACATGTTACAGGATAAATACAAAGAATCACTGCTAAATCCCACCCAGAGAATAAATGTTAAATCTAGTAAAAAAAAATTGTTCAGGCATATCCTACAAGGTCTGTGTGAAAGCCATCTGAAATCCTAATATGTTCTGAACCTTTCTCGCTTTAAGCTGTGTTTTTATTTTGTATTTTTATTAAAGGCGAGCAGCATCTCTAATTCAAGGAATTACCTTGATCACTAGTTAAAGTAATGCCCTATTTCTATTGCCTGCAAAGTGTTGGATTATAGGAACTTCTAGCCAAAAAACGATACACAGCAATTAGGCATTTTAGGAACTATTATTCAATATGGCTAAAGGCAAGAAAGTGAGAAGCACTGTGCTACAAAATTAAGAGATCTGAAAGATACCCCAAACTCTAAATTATTGTAAATTGATATTCTTCCTACATTAGATAATCCCTAAAATTAACCGGTTAAAAATATTTAGATTTGGCTTAGCATTCTTTGCATATATGATTTGAAAAATCAAATTAAAGAACCTGAAATTTTTACAAATCATTTGAAGGTATTTCTAACATCAGCAGAAATAAAATCAGCACCAATACATACCCTGAATATTCCATTATCACAATAACAATTTGACTCAGTTACTGTAATATATAACAAATGGAATCGGTATAAAATTTAGTTATAATGTAAACTGAATGTTCTATCTTTAAATTTTGTCATACTGCAATAAACAGAGATTGAGGCCCAATTCAATACAACGCTATAGAAATAAATACATATTTTCTTCTATTCTGAAGCCCCTAAAGATTTTTCGGTAAAAAGGAGTACATCAGGAAAGAGATGACATTATATCTACACAGGTCCTCACTATATACAATTTGATTCTATTATTTTCAAGTGTCTTTGTATGGAAAAGAAGAGGAAAAATTTGAACTGTGCTTTATTTGGTCATGTTTTGTACCATGGCTAAGGCAAAGGTCCAAATAAATGTAGAAAGATTTTAAGAGATCTTACTTCAAAAGCTATAAACCCCCCTGCCTCCCACACACAAGGATTGAACTTATTTTCAATATGCAAGCAAAATATCCAGTAATCAAGGGGCATACTGACCATACTCAGATATTTATCATTTGGCTTACGGTATTTATAAAACATGTGCAAATTGCAAACAGATACTTTGCATATACAACATTAGTGTAAAAAAGAGCAGCATGATTATTTAGAAGTTTAAAACTATCTCACTCAGAATAATACACAATTTAATAGGTTCATGGAAATTTCATCCCATTATTTATACAGTACTAAAACTTGAGGCACCTCTCAAGTTATGATAATTCATTCAGTGACCATTTGAAATTATGGTGGCACTGAACAAAAGGATTAATGACATTCCCTGAAGTTATGGCTGTTGCAGTGGTCCCATGATCAAAATTTGGATACTTGGTAGCCCACTTATGACTATAGAGTTGTTTCAACTCCCCTCATATATGACCTTTTGGCCCCCTATAATCCATGGTCCTTGCAACGCTAGCAGCTGATCTTCTGTCTTCTTGTTCCCGCTACTAACCAAGCTTCCCTGGCCTGCAGTTGCTGGCCACATGAGGTTTTCTTCCTAGAGTTGCACACAGTGGTTCTCCTCCATGCTGCATCGAGAGCCCAGGATGGGTTGACTCCTTCCTATGATGTCATAGCTGAATCTGTACTAAGATATAAAAGCCAGCCCCTGGGAAGGACCCCAGCTTTTGACTCAGCTCCTTTCAGTCAGTAGCTGTGTCTCTGATCTCCCCCCCCCCTCTCTCTCTCTCCCTGCAACGTTGGGAGCAGCTTTACAGAGCTCTGTGGAGGCAAGCTGAGCAGCGTCTACAGACCTCCCCCACACCTGCAGTTTGGAGGGATCGTAAACAGGATCGGCAAACTGATAAGAGCTCAAGCCAGATGATCGTGTAGCTGGTTGCTGTGTTTTTCCTTTGCTGACTTCGCTCGGGGCTCTGTATAGCCTAAGGAGCGATTCTTCAATCTTGGAGCTTGTTTTCCTGTAGTCAGTGGCCATCTTGGATTCAAGCCTTCCACCACAAGGTGAGCGGCCATTTTGTAAGCCCGAGGGCCATTTATACCCTAAGGGGCTTAATAGAAAAATTTCTAAACAGCTTCTTTCCAACGCAAGAGCCTTTATTTTACAAATGGAGCAAGATAAGGCTCTGGCAGAGCTTTCCCCCCCAGTGGAACAGTCTCTTAAGGCCAATAGGAGAAAAAGACGTAGGCAACGCACCCAATCAGTCCAGAGGGAGGTGGCTGCTAAAATCAAAGCTAAGGCTCTAGCCCCTAAGAAGGCAACTCAGGCTGAATTGAGGGCAGAGAAGCGCAGTCATGCAGCTCTAGAGAGGCAGTTCAACAGAACTATTCAACAGAAGGGAGTACAACTACAGCATGTTTCAGGTGATACTCGTGGGCCCCAACCAAGCCCTCCCAGGGGAGGAGAAGTTATCTATGAGCCTTTCCATCCTCCATCCTGGTCTCCTGAGGCTCTTGCTGTACAGTCAGATCCTCAGGATTTAAGCAGATCTGGGCCTTATTTCCAACAGGCTTCTGTGCCCTATGCTCCTCCCCCTCCCTCCAGGCCTCAAACCTCTCCTCAATCTAGGCCTGAAGCCACCTTCACTCCCACAGCAGCGGGCCTTCGGCCTCTACCTTTGAGCATAGACCAAGAGATATCCAAGATGTAGTCTCATCAGCCATTAGGCAGGGATTGGCTGAAGGCTTCAAGCAAATCCTTCGACCTCTGGAAAGGGTTCAGGCCCTTCTCCCTTCTCAAACTATGAGTTCCTTGTCTCATCATCCTGATTTACACAGGCCTCAGGACCTCAGGGTCCATTCTTCTCTACCAGAATGGGAGGAGGTTGATGAGGAAGGAAGGCCTTCACCATCTGAACACAGTTACTCCTCTCATTCAGAGTGTGAAGAGGATGAGATTTTTGACCAAAATCTTTCAGAGGAAGAGGATTCTCGCCCAGAGCAGACATCCTCTGCATTGGTCTTCAAATCTACTCTCTTCAGACCATTACTCAGCAAGGCCTTGGTCACTGCCAAGCTGTCGCCAGAGGAAGTGGCTCCCGAGCCACAAGGAAATCCCACTAGCCAAGGGGATTCGCTCTTCTCCAAGCCTGTAGTGCATGCAGAGGTTTTGACTTCTCCCATTTTGTTCCTGGACATGGTCAAGGAACAGTGCGCTTCTCCTTCGGCAGGTCCTCGCCCATCTTCTCTAGATAACCATTTCTACAATGTCAGCGCAGCTCTGGACAATGCCCTGGCAGTGCCTTCTGTTGACATTCTGGTTCTGGCCTCGTTCTCATCTTCTGGCACTCCCATGGAGCCAGAAGATATCCTGAATCCGGATGATAAACATTCCGAACAGACCCTCAAGCACCAGGCTGCTGCTTGGGCTGTTCGGGCTTCAACAGCAGCATCCTTCTTCACCAGGGCATCCATACGGTGGCTGCGCCAACTCCAGACTAGATTGCCTACTTCTGACCTTCGGTCTCACCAAGACCTTAATAAGATTATTGTAGCGGAGGAATTCACTGCGGATGCCACTCTCAATTCTGCCAAATTTGCATCCAAGGCCATGGCATCTTCTGTAGCAGCAAGAAGACTTTTATGGCTCCGAAATTGGCAGGCAGAGTCACGCCGAAAATGGAAGCTGGCTTCAGTTCCTTTCGCAGGCGATAAGCTTTTTGGCGATGCTCTGGAACCTTATCTCATCGAAACCAGAGATAAACATAAAATTCTCTCTTCCTCTGGGAAGAAAGCTGACTATCGCCCTGCTCCTTATCACCCTTCTGCCTTCCGAGCAGAGACCTCATCTCGTTTCCCCCGGTCTCACAGGCCATACTCCCAATGCCAAGACCAACGGGTGGAAGCATCTGGCAGGCAACAACCTTCTGCTGGTAAACGGCCCTTTCGGGGAGGAGGGGGTCGTTCCTTCCATCGCTCTAAGTAATCCCTCATTCTCCCCACCCATTGGAGGTCGCCTAGCCTTCTTTGCCACCAAATGGGAGGAGTCAACGACGGACGCCTGGGTGCTCAGCACTATTAGGTCAGGGTTCCAATTGGACTTCCTAACCCCACCCACCCCCATTTTTTTTTTATCTGTCCTGTGTCTCGGAACATTTCCAGGCAAGCCCTCATGAATCAGGCCATTCAGCACCTTCTTGAAATCAGGGCTATTCAACCTGTTCCCCCATCTCAACGGGGACGTGGGCTTTACTCTTGCCTTTTCATCGTTCCCAAAGCCTCAGGGGGGTGGCGAGCCATCCTTGATCTAAAATTTCTCAACCAATTTGTAAAATACAGGTGATTTAAAATGCAGACTCTGCATTCTATTTTAGAGAGCGTTCGGGAGGGCAACCTCCTCTCTTCCATTGATCTCACTGAGGCTTACCTCCACATCCCAATTTGGCCTCATCATCGCCAGTTTCTCCGTTTCTGTTATCAGAATACCCATTACCAGTATCGAGCACTTCCCTTCGGCCTCTCATCGGCTCCAAGGGTCTTCACAAAGGTTCTGGCAGCATTGGTGGCATCTCTGCATTCTATTCCAGTGAGGATCCAATGCTACTTAGACGACATTTTGATTCTTTCCTCTTCCATCCTTGCGGCCCATTGGGATCTGCAAATTACCCTGTCATGTCTCCAGAGCCACAGATTTTCCATCAACACCAAAAAGAGCCAGCTCTCTCCTACAACCAAATTGCAACACTTGGGAGAAGTCATCGATACCATGTCGTGCCAGGTTTTCCTGTCCCCAGCTCGTGGAAAGAGCCTTGCAGAGACCATCAGCCAGATCCAGCAACATCAAATTGTCCCCCTGTCGCTGCTGTCCAAACTTCTGGGGAAGATGGTTTCCTGTATTGGCATCGTCCCGTGGGCTCAGCTCCACTCCCGAGCCCTCCAATGGTTCCTGCTTCCCTACCAACGAGCAGGAACCAGCCACTCATCCATCAAGGTCCCACTCCCGCCACAAATCCGGAGATCTCTCAATTGGTGGAATTCCCCATCTATCTGGAGGGGACTCCTGTCAGGGACTCAGACAGGCTAGTGATAACCACCGATGCCAGCCTCCTGGGTTGAGGTTCCCATATGCAGGGCCAGATAGCTCAGGGCGTTTGGTCCAGATCGGAACAGACCCTTCCCATAAATTGGCTAGAGCTCAGAGCTATTTTTCTGGCTCTCAAGCATTTCAGGCAATCAGTGACTGGCTCTCATGTTTTAGTCCTTACTGACAACATGGCCGCTCATGTCAACCGGCAAGGGGGGATGAGGTCCAAAGCCCTCATGAGGCTCTACGGCTGGGGTTATGGGCAGAGAAACACCTGTCATCGATCTCGGCGGACCACATCTCCAGGGTCGACAACTCCCAGGCCGACTGGCTCAGCAGGAGCCTAGTCGACCAGGCAGAATGGTCCATTCCTCCGTCTCTATTCAGGGATCTTTCCCTCAGATTTGAAACACCGGAGGTGGAACTTTTCTCCACTCCTCAAAACGCCCAGGTCACCAGATTCTTCACCAGGTTTCCTTGCCAGGGAGCAAAGGGGACCAATGCTCTTCGGTGCAGATGGCCCAAAAGTCTCCTCTATGCCTTTCCCCCGCGTCCCATCATTCCGTCAGTAATTCGGAAGATGTTGGAGGAATGAGTGGAGCTCTTCCTCCTGACACCCTATTGGCCAAGGACGCCCTGGTTTGCGGACCTGGTCAACCTATTGGGGGCTTATCCTTGGAGGATCCCAGCCCATCTAACCTCCCTTCATCAAGGGATTCTGCTTCACCCGGAGCCCCTGTGGCTCAAGCTGACCATGTGGCACTTGGGCGGCAGCAGCTAGGGGTGGCTGATCTTCCTGAAAGGGTCATCATCACTATCCTGGCATCTCGCAGACCTTCTACAAGGCGCATCTATGATGCCACCTGGAAGGCCCTTCCCGAGGGTTCCTTAGGGAGGGTCTCTCTCCTGCTTCAGCCCAGTTGGCAGAGGTTCTTAGATTCCTTCAGCATGGGCTGGATAAAGGTTTGGCCCCCAACACCTTACACAGGCAGGTTGCGGCCCTCTCCTCAGTCCTTTCATGGGGTTCGCTTCCTTCCTTATCCCATCACACTTCAAGTCAGGAGGTTTTTGAAAGGGGCTTCCAACCTGCACCCACCAGTGGTTCACAGGTATCCTTCCTGGGACCTTCATTTGGTCCTTAATGCCCTTACAAAGCCCCCCTTTGAACCCCTTAGAACAGTGTCTCTCCGTTTCCTGACTCTGAAGGTAGTGTTCCTTGTTGCCATCACTTCTGCCAGGAGGGTTTCTGAGCTTGCTGCTCTTTCCATCAGACAGGACCTTTGTTCCTTTCACGATGATAGGATTGTTCTTCGTCTGGACCCCTCATTTATTCCGAAGGTTAACACCTGGTTTCACAGGTCCCAGGACATTGTTTTGCCTGACTTCTGTCCTCTCCCGCACCATGACTTAGAGTGGCAGTGGCATACGCTAGACGTAAAGGCTCTTTGAATATACATTAAGCGGACTTCCTCCTTCTGGAAGTCGGAAGCCATGTTTGTTTCCTTTTTCCCTTCTCACTTGGGGCACAAGGCCTCTTCTCCTACTATTAGCAGGTGGGTCAGGTCTTGCATGGAGCAGGCCTACAAAGCTGCGGCCCTTCCTGTTCCCCGAGGTCTGACGGCACACTCTACCAGAAGCGCAGCCACTTCTGCTGCCTGGGCGACCCAAGCACCCTTGGAGGAGATTTGTCGTGCGGCCACATGGACATCCCCATCTCCTTTCATCAGACACTACCGTCTGGATGCTTTTGCCTCAGCGACTGCAGCCTTCGGCAGACGGGTGCTTCAACGAGTGGTTCCATAGTCGGTGTGATGAGCCAGACGAGGACCCGCCCATGGACATGCAAGCTTTGGTATGTCCCATCCTGGGCTCTCGATGCAGCATGGAGGAGAATGGGCATTGGTAGAAGTTATTGTGAACACCCTTTCTATCTATGCTGCAAGAGAGCCCAGCCCCTCCCTTGATTTGTCTGGAGAGGGTAAGACATCTTTCTGTATTTATTTTGGGCTTTCAGAGACACCTTTCAGTCTGTTAAGTATCTTTGCCAAAGCTGGGGTCTCTCCCGAGGGCTGGCTTTTATATCTTAGTCAGCTATGACGTCATAGGAAGGAGTCAACCCATCCTGGGCTCTCTCGCAGCACAGATAGAAAGGGCGTTCACGGTAACTTCTACCAACGCCCATTTCCCAGCAAGACTTAAGGAAGATGGTCTTAGATGACCAGCAGCTACCTTGCAAAGGATCAGGATGGGCATAACTGGTCAATAACAAGAGCAAGATGATACCAAATGTTAACTGTGGTGATTGAAAGCTGGGTGGCAGAGGCAACTGAAGCAGAGGTACGCAGGGTGGCTAGGGCAACTGAAGCTGGGACTAGGATTGGGGTGGCTAAGGTTTCCCGGGAAGTTGCGTGCTCCATTGCTGGGGCTTTGATGGCTGCAGAGTTGTGCCATATTGTTGAGGCTTTCTAGGGCAACTGTAGCTTTGCATTGCACTACTGGGACTTCCTGGTATAGCTGTGGCTTCACATCACACTGCACTGCTGAGCTAGGCTGGGACAGCAGTGTGCTTTATCCAGGTGCTTCTTGAAGCCCCAGAGCTATGATATACCCAGATGCCCTTGAACTGCATCATGACAAGCATCAGAACAGCATGATCCTAGGGACTGTTTGCCACCATTCCCTCAAGGCAGAATGCAGGGTATCCAAAAGGACACAGATGAGGAGAGGGACCAGTGATGGGAGCTGAAGGGGAGGTAATCCTTTTTACCTTGGAAGAACTGAGGTATGAAGGTGGGAGGGATCAAGACTAGAAAGGTTTGGATTGGGATGGGTGGGTCCTCAGCTAATAACCAGTGGAATTCAGGTAACGATGAGGAATGCCAGGATTGCAGTCACTGTAATATGGTAATGTGAAATCATGCTTTACAACCACATTGCTTACCAATGGAAATTCTACTTCCAATTACCATCATAACTGGAGGACTACCCCTATTTTCATTCTTAATTCCTTAAATTTCAGTAATTAATTAATGGGGTCAGGGGAAAAGAATTCCTTAAATTGGGGAATGTATTCTCACTTACTTGTAAGTGAGAATACACTCCAATATTAATATTTAATACACTCCAATATCTGCTCAGCAGACTTAAAAATATTAAAGCTTATACGAAAAGAATTAAGTGGGAATAAACAGTCTTGCTGCAGGAAATTTACATTGAGACCCTAGGAGTTAAGAATGTAATTTGGAGGTCAACTGAAGCATTTTCCCTTATTTAACAAACTGTGATTTATCAAAGAAGTGGTAAGATGTTCTTCTAATGAAAGTTAAAATATGAACTACTATATTGCTTCCTATTAATGAATGAATGTGCATGATTCAGCTGCATTTCCCTCCAGGGGTTTTGGAGTATAATTTGAATAATTATTTGACATTCCCATGATAGCAAGTGATTGCAATCATGGGTTCATAGTAAACTGGACAATGGAAAAAGTATTTAAGAGGGAGCAGCACTATTTTCTTGACAATTTTTCAAGAAATGCAACAATTCACATATTCAAACTATTCACATATTCAAAAATCATTTGGTTATGAATAAAAGAATTGTTCTCCATGACATCAGAGTGAATTACCTGGCTACTTAATATGTCATTTTTATCTTCCGATCTAATATTAAATGAAACAACACTGGAACAATAGAAGAGAGAGGCAGCTAACTGAATGCCTTATCTGTAAGTTTTAGAGGAATTTCAGTGAACAATTCTATCCCTATTTCTTTGCTCCCATAATTACTTTCACCTCAATCAGCAAGACAATTTAGAATTTTAGACCAACACAAAATTTATTTATCTAAGTAAAACACTAAAGCTTGTCTGTTGTCAGCACTGCAAAATCAGACTTTTTTCTTCTCCTTAAATTGTTAGTGATCTGCTGCATGTCTGCTTTAAATTTAGTAAACAATATTGAAAATATATACCAATTTCATGAATTGCATAATAACTATAAAACACTAACAAGCTAAAGTAATTCCACTGAAATATTTGATTAGGGAAATATAATAACAAATAGAAATATTGGTTTTATCTTACAATTATCTCTATCAAAAGCTACCATTTTATAATATATTAATAACGCTTGCTTCCTTGGGTTTATATTTAAGCAAAAAAGCATAGATTTAAGCAAAAAAAGCGTATGTACTTTCTAGTTACTCAAAGAAAAATTATACCTTGGCTACTAGCACTCACATATTCTTTGAGTTAAATTGTTTTTATTTTTCTGAAGATACTATTTAGGCCTATTATTTATCGTGTAAATGATATAATTTACATATCCACATTATACATGCATCATTTACACAAATCCTGATACATTTCTAAAGATTAGTTTTTATTTTCGTGTAAGAGCTAAAGTCCTTGGGACGCTGCAGAGATGGGGAATTAAAGAGCACAACAATATTTGGTCATGCAATTAGAACACTTTAATCCACACACATCTCTTCTTATATCATGGCCAGTTACAAAGAAAGTTGCACGAATCCAAGAGAAAAAAAAAATACAACTACGCTAAGGAACACCTGTCAGATATAGCATACATGCATCCCAAAATACAACTTGCATTACAAATTTGGGTCTCTGCACAGAGTTAAGAGTCATACGATTTCTCATGTAGTCTTTTCTGCTTTGTTTGTCCAGTAAATAAGTTTTTCTTAGAACCTTTCCAAACACAGCAATCGACTTGATCATCTTGAGTCTTATATGAATAGAAATAGTTCGAATATTTGCAACTCTGAAAAATAATTTGTATTATTTCTTGCTTGCTGATATTTTTATTCTGATGATTGAATATGCGTAACAAACCTGATCTTGGAAAGCAACATCTATTTCATCAAAAACATTGCCTACAAATTTTGAAATTGTTATCATATGTCCACAAGAGAAGAAAAAATATCAAACATTTGTTTATAAGACACTTTTCTGGGGTTAAATATAAAAATATAAAACTATGAGATATAATTTTTCTAATGTATTAATGTATCCTCTTTGGCAACCTTAAAGATAGCCATATAAATAATTCAGGATTTACATCTCCCATTCTACTTTCAACACACAAATAAAGTTCGTTATTTTTATTTGTAACTAGGACTTACTTCAGAAAGCATGTTTTTAAGTTGAGGTAAGTAAAAATTAATTTCTCCAAATTAAAAATGTAGCAGTTAGCTAAATCTGGTACTATCTTCCTTTGTAATTAATCTAATTATTATTCCAGTTTTACATTGGTCCAGAATCAGCTTTTTGTATTAATACATAGAATAATCCGTGCTAATAAAGTAATACTTATCTTGATTTTAAAATTGATTGGATACATATACTCAGAGGTGGGCTTCAAAATTTTTAGCAATGGGTTCTCTGCCTGATTGCTGGGTGGGGGTGGCCACGTCAGTCTCCTGCACCATGGTGGGGAGGGGCATTTTTGCCCTCCCCGGACTCTGGAGGCTTTCCCCAAGCCTCCGGGAGTGCGAAAATGGCCTCTCTGGGCTCCGGAGGCTCTCTGGAAGCTGGAAACGGGCCCATTTCTGGACTTCCCAAACTTCCAAAAGGCCTGTTTTTTGCCGTCCCTGAGCTTCTGTGCACGCCCTGCACTTTCCTGCATCCAAAACGGGCTGCATGGAGACTCCTGGGAGGGGTGAGACGGGAGGAGCCAGCCAGGAGTGGGATTTGGGGGTTCTCTGAACTGCACAGAATCTTAGCTAGGGGCTCTCCCGAACCCCTGCGAACCCCCAGCAGCCCACCCTTACATATACTCCTGGGCATTTAAAGCTTTATCTGAAATATTTCCTAACATTTTTAATATCATGTGAATGCAGGTTAACTAAGATTTTTTTTAGTTAACCATTAAGCCTGACAGCTTCATAAAGCTTCACATTTCTTCTTGTGCTACATTAGGAGGATTAAGAAAAATGCTATGATCAAATACATTTAATAAACAACTTTCCTGAATGCATTTATTTATTCCTTTATTTATAAATAAATAAGGTAACTCCGGGAAGCTTACAATCACAACTAATTGTTTACTATTAGGGTGACTACTGTTTCTGTAATTAAATTGAAAACAGGGGATAATGAATACCCTGTTCAATACCTTTATAAATATAATTTTACTAAATCTAAATTACGGTGCCTTTTTAAATTAAACCAAACTATATTTTTAAAATATCTGGGTCCAAACTTGAATTTAATATAAACAAAGAACATGAGAAAGTTCAACTTACTGTACTTGCTCATTTGCTAGAATTACAATCCAATAAATTGATAACTAGTTTTTCAGGAATATCATTTTTTTAAAAAAAATAATCATCAAATTCATCAGCTTTCTTAAACATACTATTCCAAAAATAATGCACACTATGACAGTTAAACAAAATTAAGCCTATACTATGGCTATAACTAAATACATATCAGCATCATTATCTAATTTTTAAGAATTCAGATACTCATATTTTCTCACTTCCAACAACAGTCACTGTCACTCTTATATTGTATGCTCGAAACTGAAAACTACAACTGTACTGAAGGATGCATTTTCATACTATCAACGGTAAATTGTACTAATTTTAAAATAACCTTTTCAGTAGCAAAGAATACTACTAAATATTCTCAACCTACATACAATACTATTGAAACATGAACTATGGTAAATAGTTGTATTTCAGGCAAAGTGTACTAACGTTTATATTTTAGGAATCTTCAGAATTCCTAGAAACTCTGTTCAAAAATCAGTATTCTTCAATTTCCTATTGAGGAGTTTCATCTCATAGGTGGCATAAATGCGACAATCTCCATGTGTTTCAACAGTTAAACTACATCATCAGGTCAACCTATATATTTAAAGTTAAACTTGACAATCGGCACTTCATTCATAGCAATGAAGCAGACACGAACACAGACTAAATGCTTTTCACTGTAATATTCTATAGATAGTGAATGTCTGTTTAACATATTCAATAATAAAAGCTTTATTATTATTCCAACTTAAATACTGGAACAAAGAATTGAAATCTGACATTATTGCAAAACACTTTTTGTAATAATACAATAATTGTATCTAATTATTGTAATAAGTATAATACAAATCCAAAACACTTTTTTCAAAACAAATCGCAAACTTAAAAACAAAAATCAGTAGGCTAAAACATAACTGACCTTGTAGAGAAAGTGGCACAAAGTAGAGGAAAATCAGCAGCAAAAACACATACCAATAGGTTAAAAGCAAGCCTACACTGTATAGTTGATGAATATGGTCAACCGGTTTAAGCTGCAATCCATGCAAATATTTGAAAGAAAGTCTCATTTAGTGAAGTAAAACTTACATGTGCAAGAATCTATAACCCTACAATTTTTTGCAATTTGTAGAAATGTTCTTCCAAGTCAGACCTATATAAATGGCTCTAATAAAAGTGAACAATTTTTCATTTTCTGCATAAACATTAAAATGTGCCAGATTCCCCCGTCTTTCTAAAATAGGAACATCACAACTGTATAAGCAAGAAGAAATGATGGCAAGTAGAATGAAAAACAGTACAATGACATCACTTTCCAGAACACTGAAACTGAGAAATATCTCCCACTAAAATCAGCTGCTCTCCCTTCCAAATTCAGTAAGCTAGTGCAAGCTTTTTAGTGATCTTATCTCCTTTGTAACAAATTTACACCAAGTGTTGTACATTAAATATATGAAAATAATTTTTAAAAGCTATCTTCTTTATAGCTAATTCTCAACTCCCCAATCATGCTTGCCAACCTGACAAATGCGAACAATGGATCTGATCATTAACCTAATGTAGCTCTCATATTTTTAAAACAATTACAGGTAGTCCTCAACTTATGACTACAAGTGAGCCCAAAATGTATGTTGTTAGGTGAAAAATTTGTTAAGAGAACTTATGTTGCTAAGTGAAAGATTTGTTAAGAGAACTTGTCCCATTTTATGACTTTTTTTGCCACATTTGTTAAGTGAATCACTGCAGTTGTTAAATTAGTAACGCGATTGTTAAATGAATCTAGGCTCTCCACTGATTTTGCTTGTCAGAAAGTCACAAAATGACTCCTGAACACCGCCACTGTCATAAATATGAGTCAGTTGTCGAGCATCCGAATATAAATCACATGACCCCTGGGATGCTATGGTCACAAGTGTGAAAAATGGTCATAAGCAGGGGTGGGTTTCTACCGGTCCTGTCCACCTCTGTAGAACCAGTAGCTCTGAAGAGCAGCAGACATAGAACCAGTTCTATGCTGCTGATGTTTTTGCCCACCTGCGCACCCGGCTCTTACCTGATCTTTATTTCCTGATTTTTCAACTTCAGCTGCCAAACGAGGCACAGCTGCAGTTAAAAAGACAAGAAAAGAGGGCTGTTTCAAAGGCGGCTTCTTGGGGCAGGGAAGCTCGTAAATCCCGAACCAGCAGTTAACTCTTTCGTATCCCACCCCTGGTCATAAGTCATTTTTTTAGTGTCACTGTAACTTCAAATGGTCACTAAATGAACTGCTGTAAGTTGAGGACTACCTGTATACAGAAACATAGTGAAAAACAGCTGTAACTAAAAAGGCTGCCAGATCCAAAGTATTCTGGCCCAAATTTGTATTCCGCCTTTCACTGCACCCAGTGGATACAAAATCAAAAGCAATATTATCCAGACCATCTGACAATGCCTTACCTGAACAGGGACCATGAGATTTAGGACAGAGCACTTTGTAAAGGTGGGGTGTCAAACTTGCGGCCCGCTGGCCGGATGCGTCATGTGCTGGCCCCACCCCCATCCAGTTTAGCAAAGGGGGGAGGAAAGTCCCGATACATCACGTGACACCGCCGAGTTTGACACCCCTATTGTAAAGGGGTTTATCACAGGAAAGGGGGGGAGCAGCAAAGCTGCAGCACCTGTTCACAGATAATCCAGTGAGGGTCACTGCAAAACTAAAACCCTCCTCCCATCCTCACAGGGGCCCATTCCCAGGCCTTTGTCCTCTGCTTACCCAGATGCCCTCATAATCTGCAACTTTCAAACATACCTGTACAATAATCATTACAAAACTCATTTCCACTCCTAGCGAAGCGGAGGGTGAGAGACGTTTAGCAGGAAACATAAGATGCTACGGAGTAGCTCAGCAACATGGGACTCCAGATGTTGGAGTGCAACTCTCCTCCCGCTGCTGCTTTTAAGGCTGCTTGGGAGTTCACCCCCGACATCTGGACAAACATCCTCCCTCCATCCATTTGTAAGGGAATATAAGCCACACGTTTTCTACCCTCTTCGTCCGTCAACGTCTCTCTCTACACACTAATGTCACGCAGAATTAATCACGGGGGGGTTTATTCTTCCCTTTCTCCCCCCCCCCGCCCCGCCCCTAGTCACGGCGGGTGTGTCTTTATGTGTGGACTTTCCTGAGGCGCGGAGCGAAGCTTCGCCTTCTCGGAGCCGCGCCGCGCTCTTCTCCTCCTCCGGGGCGCCGTGACTCACCTGCTCTCTGCGCACCCGGCCTGGTCCTCCCCGCCGTCGGTCCCGCCGTCGCTTCCGCCGCCGCCGCCGCCCTGGGCGGAGAGGGGGGGAGAGGGCGAGGGGGGATTCCGTCCTCCCGGGCCTAAAAGTCGAGCCACACGGGGAGGAAAAAGAGGAGCGCGGCTCGCTCCGAGGGAGGAGACCACCCGACGGCGGCCGCCCGCTGATCCTGTTCGCCGCGGAGGCCAACCGGAGGGGCGGGGGGGGAGAGGGGGAGGGAAAAGAGCCGGCCCAAATCGCCCCGATTGCGTCTGCGCGACCAACCTCCTCTTCTCCACACAACGCCCCCCCCGCACTTTTGTTTTCTATCACTTCCGGCGCAAGGCGAAACGCCGGAAGCCGCGGCGCAGGCTTTTGACGCAAATGTCAATCAATAAAGGAGAATATTTGTAGCTCGGGGTTGAAATGTGGGGTCCTTGGCGGTCTCTCCGTTGGCTTGTTTTCTTGCGGACGTTACGTTACCCAAACTAGGTAACCTCCTAGTTTGACGTTACTTAGTTTGGGGTAATGAAACGTCTGCAAGGAAACAAGCCAGCTCAGAGAGCGCCAGGGACCCCCTCAAGTAAAACGTCAATGCCAAACGTAAAGGCGTTTGAAAGTACGTCATGGCGGGTGCTTCTGGCCTAGCAGTTGGCCGAATTTCATCTCCTCCGGGTTTTTCTTTAGTACTAAAAATCTCCCGGAGGACTTTCGCCATATAGGTGACCCCAGACCTGACCGCCTTCGCGGCCGCGGCCATTGAAAACCGTCGCCAGATCTGAATCCTTTTATCTACCTTGTGGGATATAAAAAGCCCTCATGGTTCTGCGTGCATTAACCGCAGCAAGAGAAAAGGAGCGCTCCCTCCGAGCGGCGGAACTGACCCACGAATGATAGCATTCTTATATTTTCCCTTCTCCCTTCGGATGTGGAAGCAAAAGGCTCTCTTCACGATTCCGCTCTATGGGCGCCAAAAAAAAAGGGGGGGAGTGCCGCTCTAGCTCTCTTATCTCACTGGTAAAAAGCCCCGAGTGGTTTGATTTCTAGAAACTCCGGAGTGAAAAAATCACGGCTCGGCTTTCGGAAGAGACCGCGCGCTCGCGACTTATACACGCGAAGCGCCCCGAACCCTCCGCCGTCCCCTTGAAGCTCGCGCGGCAACCGCTCCTTTTCCCGCCAAAAGCGCTGGGCCTTGGCTGGAGGTGTGTGTGTGTGGGGGGGGAACTACCGAACAGGCCAGGACTACATTATCCAGGCTGCAGTGTGCTCCCGTTCACGTGACCCTCCCGGCTTGCTTGGTGGGTTCTTCCTTCCCACCAGATGGGAAAATGGCAGGACTGAGCCCTGGGGATCGCTGGGCCGAAGGTAAGGCTCCCGCGCCGATGACGCGGGCCACAGCCCTGGGGGGGAGGTGGGGGAAACAGCCGGATTAGGGGGTTTAAATCTTATTAAGAGCTCAGGTTACCCAGAGAAGAGAGCTTGTGGGACATCACAGACGGACCAAATCCCATATTGTGGCTCCAGCTTTTTAATCAGAGGGATGGATACGGGGACACTTTTCAAATGAGAAATGCAAGTGGGAAGAAAGGAAAACAGATAACAGATAATCAGAGTTGGAAGGGATCTTGTAGGTCATCTAGTCCAACCCCCCACCCCAGCGGGAGACCCTACATCATTTCTGACAAATGGCAGTCCAATCTCTTCTTGAAAGCCTCCAGTGATGGCGCTCCCACAACTTCCGAGGGCAACTTCTGTTCCATTGGTTGATTGTTCTCACTGTCAGAAAGTTTCTCCTTATTTCCAGGTTGAACCTATCCTTGTTCAGTTTCCATCCATTATTCCTTGTCTGGCCTACAGGCGCTTAGGAAAATATTTAGAAAAGGAGAGCACTTTAGGAAAGTGATGCTTCTGTTGACAGATAAAGGGTGTATAAAAAAATTGAGCTTGCAAAGTTTGTGAGTTTGCATAGAAAGATATAAATGTCTTCCTTTTGCCTGCACAGTATGTTCAATTGTTCTTAGTTGGGGGGGGGTGTTTACCAATGAAGGACAATCATTCACGCATGTGGATTGCGGCGGTTTGTGCTGCTGTTTCAAAATCAATCGCCTTTGAAAAGCATTTTTTCTTGCAGCAGATAAACATAGCTGCGCTTTGATATGTCTCAGGCAACAGAGGATTGGAGAGCAGCAGGATAATACAGCTGGGTAAAAACAGGAAGATATGTTGCTTGGATGAGAGTTGAGAATGGAAGTTAGCTTTAGTTCTGAGGAGCCACGGATAGATTGTAGGATGCAAAAGAATAATGGAAGGGACAAGAGGAAGCAAAGTTTTGAATTTTGGGGGGATGTTTAACCTATTGCGAGTTTGGGCAAGGGCATATAGCCAAGGAATTGCAATTTATGCAACTACATAGAACTTTAAGGAAAAACTTTCATATAATGTAGTACACTGGGTGTACATGCAGGGCGGCTAGAAATATACCATAAAAAATAGGGTTGTATGAGTTTTTTTAATCCACATTACTAATGAAAATCTTCAGTGGCCGGCATTGCTGTTGGACCACATGTTAGAAATGAATTGAAATTTGCTATAATAAGTTGTCTTTCTGAACCAGAGGAAGAACGTACGTTTCCAACAGAATTCATACTGAGAGACCTGTGTGAACTGTTTCCAAAGATCCAAACCTTAGGTGCTGGTTTCTTGGGAACTGCTGAATTACTGTCCTTGCTTATTATCGTTTCAAAATATATATTTTTAATATTCTTTGAAATTAGCTCTCCTGAAAAAAGAATCAATTGCAAAGTTTTAGAATTTAAGCAAAACGAGATGTGGAGAGGTGGGTGTATCATGATTTTAAGGGACTTCCAGTTTTGATATGTATTTTTGTATGTATTTTATAAGTTAATGGCTCACAATAAAATAGAATATAGGTCTAGGTGTGTCTGGGTCTTTTCCCGTGTAAGATTAAAAGTAAAGACCCGAACACACGTGAAAATCTAGAAACAAATTATACCTGTATCCGTGAAAATCTACGAAAACAAATTATATATATATATATATATGTATGTATGTATGTATGTATGTATGTATGTTTTCTTAAGTTTTCGCGGGTACTTACATGTATGGCATTCAGCTTTGTTCGGGTATTTTCCCACGTCATTATAGTTGTGCTTTTAAAGCTGTAGCAACGTTTCGGCAGAATCTCATCTGCTATCATCAGGCTTCTGTATTGTGTTCGTCTGTGAGTCAGACTTTTACAGTTGTTTCAGTTTTAAACTTGGGGCTAGCCTACTGCTGTGCCAGAATGTTTTTTTCTTCATCCTGATTGGTTGGGAGTCTTGGTCTGTGTTTATTGGTCTTGGAGTTTGCTGTGTTCTGCTTGATTAGTGTTTCTAATATCTTCTGTCTGTTATGTGGCTTTTTTTGTCTTGGTTGGCTGGCAACATTGTGTTCCTGTATTGGAGGCTTTTAGTGCAGCTTGGCTCCGAGTAAATGGACGGCTATCATTTGTTAGGAAGCTAGGTTTCATCTGGGTGCCTGGTTGGGGTGTGTTTGAGCTGGAGGTATCAGGGGGGATCTGTTTGTGCCCAGGTGTTTGGCTGGCTTGTGGTGTGGAGATTTTTTTGTTTGTGAGTGCAGGTTTCCAAATAATTGACAGTCTGGTGGAATCATCTCTTCTATTCATGCTTTCAGGTCTTTTTTCAATCTCTATGGCTTCTCTGATAATTCTGTGGCTGGGGTTTTCTATAGTGGCTAGGGTTTTGGTGCCATTGAAGTTGATGCTATGACCTGTGGCTTTCATGTGTTGGACCAGTGAGGAAGTGTGTTCCAGCTTTTTTACTGCATTTTTGTGTTCATCCAGGCGGGTACTTATTCTACTATTGGTCTGTCCAATGTATGTGGCAGGGCATGATGCACAGGGGACTTCATATATGCCTTGGTTTTCCACGTCAATTTTATCTTTGGGGTTTCTAAGGATGGCTGCTATTTTTCTGTTTGTTTTGAAGGCAGTCTTGATGTGATGCCTGTGTAGTATCTTACTGATTTTGTCTCTAGTACCTCTTATGTAGGGCAGGACAGCTGTTCCATAGGTCTGTTCATCTTCTAGGTCTCCATTATGTCTGTCAGACGAACACAATACAGAAGCCTGATGATGGCAGATGAGATTCTGCCGAAGCGTTGCTACAACTTTAAAAGCACAACTATAATGACATGGGAAAATACCCGAACAAAGCTGAATACCATATATGTATGTATGTATGTATGTATATGTATGTATGTATGTATGGTATTCAGCTTTGTTCAGGGAATGTATGTATGTATGTATGTATGTATGTTTTATATTTATATTTGTGCATGGGTATTTTGAAGCATGTCATTTGTGATCCACTTTGGTAAATATACATACATAAGAAGGTTGTCATTGTTTCAGCATTAATTGATGAGCTGAGAAGAAATCCATGTCCATTGGAGGAAGTAAGAAACAATTTTGATTGCTGTGGCTGTAGTGACTGCATGAGAATGAAAAAGGACCGTATGTGTGACAGTGGAAGAAGCCAGTCAACATTTGGAGAAGGCAGCATGACATACACCAAGGAACAGTTACTTGGAGTTCAAAGGTAAATAGGAACTTGCCTAACTAGAATATATTCATACTTATTAGACCTGCAGCCCGTTTAAATAATAAATTTATAAAATTAATCTCTATATTTTCCAATCTGGTGCCCACCAAATAGGTTGAGCTGTGTGTCCTATTATCTAGGCATTGTTCAATTAAATAAATCTGGGAATTATGAAAATTATGGAGCAAGACATTTGGAGAGCTCCTGATTTGGGAAGTTCTGTTCACTCTGGGCATGTTATTTTTGTGGACACAGAATTTCAATTAAATAATGCATTACTGACTTCAGATAATGGCTTACCAAAGAAATGAAATCCTCTGTTTCATTTGGAATGGGGCCATCCATATCTTATATATTGTACAGCAGCTATGCCAGTTTTGAATAACATGGGGATACCATGAAATACTAAAAAGATCTCACATATTTAGAAGAAGTCTCAGTAGAATAGTAGTTGCCCTGTTCTGAATGTGAGATTACAATTGGCTCAGTAAATGCAGAAATATAGCTTGCTTAATTATGCCAAAAGTTGCTAGACGATCCAAGAAGCATAGGACAAGCGTTCTCACTCAAACTTCTGTAGGATCAGAGGCTTTTGTCAGAATTATGAAAGCAGTGTTGTGACCCAAACTCTGCCCATTACATGTGTGACAATGCATGTACAAAAGCAATGGACCTGGCATTACAATAGTGCAACACAGGTTTCATCTTTTGAAACCCCATCTTGCTTCTCATTGTGGGTGCTCACTTTTTAAATTCTCAAAATGTAACTTTAACTTGAACTGCACTCTATGGCCAAGAGCAGCTGAAACCCTTTCTATCAGTGAAGCAAATCTGCAAAGTTTAACAACATTAGAAAAGCACCTTGCTGGATTGGAAGGTATGCTTCAGTATTAATAAGAAGAATCTGTAAGTTGAGACTTCCGATTCGCAAGGCTTCGGCGGCGGCAGGGATTCGCGATACTGCGCGATCCCTGCTGCGCTCGCTGCCAAGGTTCCCCCGATCCGCTTGGATTTGGGGGATATAGCTGCCCCGTAGAGGCAGCTGAAGACGGGGGATCCGGATAGGGGCTTGGGGGTGTCGCAGACCCCCTCCCCAGCCGGCAAAAGCCCCTTTTCCCAAGGCGGAGGAGTGGCGGTCAGCAATGGCCGCCACGAAGAAACCTGCAGCCGGACAAGATTGTGCAGGAGGAAGAAAGTTGGAAGAGCTGTGAGAGTTGTTTTTGACCGGGACAAAGCAAGTGAAAGTACCCTGGAATTTTGAAAGTTGCTAAAAATACATTGTTTCCAGAGAGAGTTACAAGCGGCGAATGGAACTCTAAAAGGGAAAGTTTTGTTTTTTCTTTTTACTCTCCTTCCTAACGTGACAGCGGATGGAACCATAAGAGAAATCGGAAAACCTGCATTGGAGGTAATTAAATGCTGAAGGGATAAGGATTTCTGAACATTTAAAAAAAAAAAAAGAGAATCTTCTTTGCTGTGAGTGGGAAGGGAGAGGAAAAAAAAATTGGAGCAGAACTTGAAAATAAGGAGAAGATTGCCTAGAACTCTAAAGAATTATTAAACATTAATAAGACTTCTAAAAGATATATTTTAAATGGAACTTTGTGACTAAACTTTAACCCCAGAAAGAGAAAGTGAAGAAGGAGAAAGTATTTAAAAGAAACAGCTTGTTTGGATTGTTTGGTGATTTTGGAACTTCTGAGAATTATCTCTGATTAAAAGCACTTGGGTGGTTGTTTGGAAAAACTTTTTCTCTCTACAATGGCATCACTTGTGGATGGATTGAAACTTGTATACCAAAAATATGAAAAAGAAAAGCAAGAAGGGAAGGATTCTCTTGGCACTCTTTTTCAATTTTTAGAAATGGCGGTTTGTACTTATGTAAAGCTGAATGCGCAACAGGATGACTGGGACAAAGAAGAAGCCATTTTTGATGAACAAGTGACTTTGGTTGGGGAAGGAAAGGAGAAAGAGAAAAAGGAAAAGAAGACTTTAAGACTTGGAAAAATAACCAAAAAAGAGAAGAATAAGGTGAAAAGGGGATACTATGCTAGAAAACAACAGAAAGGAGGAAAGCAGAATAAAAGGGAGGTGGAGAGACAAGGGGGTAAAGAGGACAAGGAGAAGAATAAGCAAGGGAGAAAGGAAGGGATGAGAAGCCTCAATGGTGGGGAGCAAGATGCAAAGAAACAAAAGTTTTTTAGAGATAATGGGTAAAACTTATTGAAAAAGGGATTCTGGAAAGGTACACAAGATTGTATTTTTACATTTGTACTTAGAAATAATCATAGAAAATTGGAAACAATATGCAATTTAAAATGTGATAAAATATTTAGTATAATTTAGTGAAATTTTTGTTAAGAAAAGGGGAACACTTTAATGAAACAATGATTTAAGATATGTGATGTGGGGTGGGGGAATAATTATGGAAAGCATAAGTGTTCCCATAAAGGCATGATATTTAATTGAAATGGGTAAAATGTTTAAAATATAAATGATTGTTAATATTAATGATTAGACTATGTTACCCTAGTGAAATTTTTTGTGAAATGAGAAATTTGGAGTAGGAGAAGGGGAAGATCCTAATGAAATAATGATTTAAAATATGTGATGTGGGGGGGGAATAACTATGGAAAGTAGGTGCTCCCATAAAAGTATGCGATTTAATTGAAAAGTAATGTGCTAAGTGTTTAAGATATAAATGAATATTAATATTAATGAATAGATTTGTATTGGTATTGATAATATTGTATAATTTTAGAATGTACCAAACAGAATCCCAATGTAAGCTATGTATTCTATATTAAGTATTATAAATGTAGGGGAAAGAGATAAAGGCGTCATACTCCAATTAGTGTACAGGAGAAGTTTTCTTCAAAGAAGAAAGATAAATGGATAGCTGGAAATAGAACAGACAAAGAATAATAAATATTATGATTTGAATTGAGATGAGATAAATTAAATAAAATTAAGAAAATTTAAAAGAGAGGAGAAGCTATATAGAAAATTGAAAATGCTAATAAGATGGAATGGTATATAAAATGAATATGAACTTGAATTTGTGTCTGTACGAAGAGTTTTAACCCGGGACTAAGCAACTTTCAGAAAAGAGGGTTTTTTATGTTTCTATGTTTTGTGTTTTTGTGTGTTTATGATTGATTGAGCTAATAAAACCTTGGAGGAATGTTAGAAAAGGACAATGGAGAATAAAAGATAGAAGAGAATAAAGCAAGCCAGAAAGGGAAAATAAGTATAGTGAATAAAAACATATAAAATAGATAAATATAGAAAAGAAATATAATTGAATAAAAGTATAGGGAGAAATAATGAGGAATTTGAAAGGATATTTATGTGTTTATAAGGAAATGTGTTAATGATGTATAAAATGTTTTATTTGTTTAAAATTTACAAATAACTTTCAGAAAAGAGGTTTTATGTTTTTATGTTTTATGTTTTGTATGTCTTTAAAAATTAATAAAATTTGTTCAAAAAAAAATCTGTAAGTTGTATTTGGGGAAAAGTTACAAAATTAAAGAATTGTGCTTATTTTGCAGAATAAAGGAGAGTAAGAATTACTATGAAATTCTAGGCGTAGAAAGAGATGCGAAAGATGAAGAACTAAAGAAAGCTTACCGGAAACTTGCCCTTAAATTTCATCCTGACAAGAATTGTGCTCCAGGAGCAACGGATGCATTCAAAGGTAGATGGAACAACTTGAAAGGGACCATAGCAAAATTTGAAGATCTTCCAATGCTGTGTTGGCTAACAGGAAGGGATTTTTAGAACATGTTCCTACATACAATTGTAGCATTGCATAATTCTAACTGAAACACTAAGAAAGATTCTAACGTCGCCACCTCTTTAGGTGTTACTTGCATATTCCTCATATGTATTTCTTTGTAAGCATTTGACGGCAGTGATTGATATAACTTGTCAGATTAACTTTGAATCCTAATCTAGAACATGTGATTTGAAATTCCATATTTGTGTTGCCATTGGACGCTAAAGATGGCTGTGCAGACCATGCATAATTAAGGGAACAGTAAAAGCAAGCACTGTATTGGGATCTCATTCCAAGGAGAATGTGTATCAAGTACAATAATAGTTACCACCAGGAAGGATGTGAAATGAATGCAATCTGTCTCATTTAAAAGTCATTCCAGTATGAGAGATGAAGTTTTTTAAATGCAAGTTGGCTTGTAAAGCCTCTGGTCTAATTCCAATTGTGTTTGTTCATTATTGTGCTAAAAACCAATTTTCAGAAAGAGTTAATTTCCTATTTTCATTTTGTATTAAGATACATACATACATACATACATACATACCATGAACAATGTGGCTTCTGGGTATTAATTTTGATATCAAATAATAATAATAAAATTGACAATTTTGATGACCCTACATTAATCATACTCACATCATTCTAATAACATTGTACATAATACAATCATCTTTCAACTTCTTTCCTTTCATCTACCTACTGATTTTGACATGTTATATAATGATATTCAGTCGTATTTCCCCCTTTCTGATTTCTACCTCTATTTCGTATCTTGATAACACCAATCTTATGTTAGTAGTTATTCTATTTCTATCCTTCATCTCTTATCCATTTCAATTGTATTAATTACATTAGTCATACTCATATCATCAGCATAACATTATAAATATGCAATTAAAGTTGTTAACATTGTAATATTTGCTCCACCTTGTGTATAATCCCTCATCATTTAGTTATTCAATATTTTATTACTCAATGCTAATAGCCATGATAACCTTAATATTATTTAAAAGTAATATAATCATCTTTTAGCTTCTGATCCTTCCCTCTATATATTAATTTTAAAACATTATATAGGAATATACATAACAATATTTCCCTGTTTCTAATTCCTACCTCTATTCTAAATCTTGATAGCACATATCTTATATTGGTGGGTATTCTGTTTCTATCCATCATCTCTCATTCATTTTAGTATGTCCGTTCTTACTGATTTTTTGGCATCCTTCCATACTCCTTTACATTCTTATTTTCTAACATCAGACTGGAAATAATAGTTGGGTATTAATAACAATAGGCCTTGCCTATAGAGGAGTTCATGTCATGCTAGAGTAAAATGTTTATGAGAACTAGAAAGGGTCATATCTAAGACACTTCCTTAAATTACATTTCTGTCCAAGACTCAGATTTCTTTCATCGTTGATTTGGTTATCTTTCCCCTGTTCTTCCATGTTATTTCTTCTACCATTACAATTTCCCAATATTCAAATAATAGAATACAAACATTAGACATTTCTGCTGGATGTGGAACAAAAAAGATGTTTTGTTGGAGTTACTTCTATAATATGGCTATGTATTTCATCAGACTTGATTTCTTTTTTTGATTGGTTTTCTTTATTTTTCTCTTCCACTCTACAGCAATAGGCACAGCTTTTGCCGTTCTGAGCAACCCTGAAAAGAGATTACAGTATGATAAGTTTGGAGAAAAGGAAGATACTTTTTATACCAACGTGCCCAACCACTATAACTATTACAGAGAATTTGAAGCAGATATAACACCGGAGGAAATATTTAATATGTTTTTTGGAGGGAATTTTCCAACAGGTATGTTGTTGTTTTTTAAAGCCATGCTTTAAAGTACAATGAAAGGCACTGTTCAGTCATCTGTACAAGCCTCTGTCCCCTGCTTCATGGGGCCTTTAATTGCTGATGAAGCTCCAGATGCGGTTTCCAAAGTTTCCAAAGAACTTCAGAAACCAATTTGCTATATTTTCTTACAAAGTGCTGTGTATATGTCTACTCAACTATTTCAACTAGACCATGACATTGCACTATAGATCTGTAGGAAAGGAAATATAAAATAGTTTTTCTCAATTCTTTAGGCTGTTCCTACTCTTAATACTACAGTAAGTTTTCTACAATAGCATTGCCTTCCTTTTTTACCTTAGTAAGGCCAAGACGACAGATGAATATTTGATCCTAAGTTCCACATGTAAAATTCTCATTAGATGTTCCCAGTACTAAAACATGCAGCTCCTTGAAAGTCCATTCAGGACAATGAAAACAGCATAGGAAGTTCTCTTTTTTTTGATGGACTGAAAGAGCTCTTGTATTTATTTTAAAAATGCATGTTTGAAATTAGCAATTTAAAAATAAAATGAAATCTTAATTTCTTACGACACAAGCAATACGGGATAAAAATGGCACCTTTGTTCTACTGCTATTTCAACAGGAAATATACATATGTTTTCCAATTCTTCAATGGAGCCCCCATGTTATCCACAGCGGAACAGACATGAAAGGACATGGGACCAGGATGAACAGGAAGAAGAAATTAGACCACAGGTACATGGAGAAGGGAAGACATTATAATCATACATAAACAGTGCTGATTTATTGCCTATCCAGAGAAAAGGGAGCTTGGGGATTTTTTTTGAAGTAGTAAATATTGGAACTATCTTAAAGTGAAGTGATATTTATGAATCTTAGAAGGATCTTAATTGTAACTTGCCTTTTTAAGAAAGATTTTGAAAGCATTTGCAGATTTATAGCCTTATATAAATGTGACTACAAATTCCACTGAACTGCATGTTTCCTTTGGAGGGCCTTTTTTAAATTGATTCAGAGATATAAAATTAGTAGGTGGACGAAGGAATTAATCAAAGTTTAATACAGTTAATACAGTATATCACTGATAAGAAATGAACCATAAAGGACAAAATCTGTTGAATTATTTTTACAACATGAGAAGTAATTTAATTCTCTGAGCTGATTAACAAAATCTTCGCTGTTTTGTTATAAATGGGGCATATTTAGTTTCTAACTTCTCCTTTGTTACATTCTGACTAAATAACAAGCTGTCCTTTGCATAGCACATTGATCAATTCTGTCATGCAGTGATAATGTACCTTCCGTTGAATTAATTAATCAGACTAAATTCTAAATGGTTCTGCTTCTCAGATCTCCAGTTTTTATTCTTTCTTCTAAAGAAAACTGGAACTAGAACAGGAACTAATTGTAAGCCTAGTACCAAATCTACTTCAAACCTCTATCAAAGTTTCTGGAACACATTTAAAAAGTACAAGGCAGAAAGAGAAAATGGTAATAATGGAATAATAGGTGCCTTGGATACAATTCTAAACATCTGGAGCACCACTTGAATACCATTGGCATTGACCAAATAACCATCAATCAATTGCAAAAGGCGGCTTTACTTGAAACAGTTTGACATTTAATATTCTTAAATAGCCTATCCTTGGTCCTTGGGAAGGACTCGACAGGCAGACAAAAATGCCAAATCCTGTCTGCCAAATGCCTAAACATCTAGTTGACCAGCCACAATAAAACTTGTATGCTGCTCAACTCTTTATGACTCTGTAGATAACTATTTCATTTTATCTATTTATCATTGTCAAAAAACTAGAAATCCAGACTGACCCCCACCAGGAGCCATCCAATTTACTTGCATCCACAAACAAAACAAGCCTTCCAAAATTGAAAACCACAAGAGATTTTTGGCATAAGATTAAATATTAATGTTTATGTTACGTTTTTGCCAATACTTTTGTTCTAAATTAAAATGTAGCGCCCTATCTGGGATGGTTCTGGTTTCCATTTTCACCATATACTTCTTACATGCTTTACTAACCACAGTTTTCATTTTCAGAATACCTACTCAGCATTTATCCAGTTACTGCCAGTCTTTATTATAATACTTGTATCAGTAGTAACTCAGCTGATGGCTACTAATCCACCCTACAGCCTCTTCTTTAAATCGTAAGTCTAGATCTGTTTCTTTCTGCTCTTGGGAGAGTAGAGGTACTTCTTGACACTAACTTTCCAACAGCAGGTTTAATCTTGGTGCTCAAAGAGGCCATTATATATAAATAGCAGTTAATTTGAAAAGCTTCTTATCTTGGAAAAGGCATACCTATAGGCTATACATTCCAAGTTAAAAGCATTTTTGAAGAGAGACCGTAACTTCCGTGCTGCAAATTATTTGAGGAATAGGACATTAAACCTATAAACATTGCTCTATAGAAAGCAATTTTGTTTTCATTAAAAGTGTGAGTATTTTTTTTTCTTTTATTATCCGAATACATCACATTAAGTTCCACAATGTCTTCACAGAAATCCATTTTCAGCTTAAATATTTTAATGACAAGGGATGGAGAGGAAATGATTAAATAGTTTTTTGTGGTTTTTGTACCGGGCAATTTTAAACAAAAACTAAACAGGAAAAAATAGCCAGTCTTACTTTGTAAGTAGCCACTTTAAATAGAATGTTTTTTTTTAAAAAAAACACTATCAAAGATTATATGGCAATTTAGGGATCTTGGGAGTTGTAATCTCAATATATCACAAGGACCCTGGTTTATGGAAGGTTGCTTCATTGCATATGAAATGTGGTTAGCTGTTATCAGTTACATTTAAAGCAAATAAAAAATGGACTAAACAGAGGCTGGAATTCAGACATTTACTATCTACGATATTAATATCTTTTAAATGATACAGGTCCAGGACACCTGTAGGAATGCTTCCTTCCATATGGTGCTGCATCCTTACTTCCCTGTGTGTAATTCTGCCTGGAGTTACAGTTGTAAATCATGCCAATTGTTAAATGGATCACTGGGTGCCTAATTTTAGGATCTTTTTCACAGTGGTCATTAACTGAATGTAGCAGTCAATAAGCCAATCCGTTTTCTGTAATGGGCTTTTTTTTTTTTTTTTTTGGCCAGAAACCTGGAAGTAAACACTGGTTTCTGGCCAAACAATGTTGTAAAATTACAGTCATGTGACTGCAGCATATGCTGCAGACAGGTATAAATGTGGGCCAAATTTCTGAGCATCCAAAATGCAATCATGGCTGGTGTGTGTGTGTGTGTGTGAGTGAGTGAGATAGTTGTCAGAATTTTGAATCCGGGTTGTAAGTAATCATAGGGAGGTCTTTTGGAACTTTGAATGGTCGTTAAGCAACTGGTCGTAAATCAAGGACTACCTGTATTTTCTTTAGAACAGACTTAATGGGGACAAATTTTAGAATCTTCTAAGCCAGGGGTGTCCAACCTTTCACCTTCCTGGGCCACATTAGAAGATGAAAATTTGGTTTGGGCCTTACATATAATAAATTATTATAAAATAATTATATTATAAAATTATATAATAAATTATAAATTATTTTTATTATTAATTATTAATTATTTATTAAAAATTATTTTTATTTATTTTTATTAATTTTCCTGCCAAATTTTGTGGGGTGGGGGGAGGGGGGAAAGAAAGCTCGCCCGCCTCGCACCTACCTCTCCTCCTGCAAATGGCCCGGCTGGATGCGGCAGGACTGGAAGGCGAGGACCGGGAGGCTTGGTGCAGCAGAAGCAGCAGCGGCAGCGGGGCAGAAGCGGCGGCAGCGGCGGCAGGGGCAGAAGCAGCGGCGGCAGGGGCAGAAGCGGCGGGCGGCGGCGGGGGCAGAAGCGGCGGTGGCGGCGGCGGCGCAGGGCAGAAGCAGCAGCGGCGTGCAGAAGTAGCAAAGGCAGCGCCCGCCTTTTCTGTTGCTGCTTGGCGTGGCGCTCGCCTCGCCCGCCTCGCGCCTGCCTCCCCTCCTCCTCCTCGCTGGCTCTTGCCAGAAGGTTGGGTGGGCATCCCTTCGGCACCTTCGCCCTGGCCCGGTTGTTTCTAAGCAGTTGCCCCAATCTTTGCAGAATCCGTTTTCTGGTATTTTTAGTAATTTTTACAATGGTAGGATTTTAAAGTATTGTATGCCTTTCTGAATTAGGCACAAAGCCAGGGTAGACAATTTTTAAAGGAAAGTTATTACAAATAAAATAACAGAGATTTAGCGTGCTAAATTATATTAGTACTCTTACAAAGGCATAATGTTGCATCTTCTCATAATTTCTTTACATGTTCTAGATTGTATGCCTATACCTTTCAGAAATGAGATAATGAAGTTTTTTAAAAAAAACCTTATGATATTTAATTACTGGAAAACTGAAAAATCTGTAATTCTTGTGGGTAGTATTTCAAAGCCTTTATGTTGTGTAAGCCATGACATAAGGGGAGGATTCCGAACTTTATAGGATTATATAAATGGATTAGAACAAAACGATACATTTTATTATGGTAACAGAGTCAAAGGTTCTCCTTCACTGAGGTGTTGGAGCTGCAGGTCAACTAGTCCTGTTTTGTCTTCAAGTCGCATCAGGTAAATACAAACAGTAGCTTCTTCCGGTTAAAAAAGATGTTTTCATAGAAATTTCATGGAATAACAGAGTTGGAAGGGACCTTGGAGGTCGTCTAGTCCAACCCCCTGCTTCAGCAGGAGAGTCTATTCCAATTATTAGCCTCTACCTAGGATTGGACTCACAGCCTCCTGATTGTGAGGCCAGAGCTCCACCTCTAGGCCACTGGAGCTGCTTTTTTTTTTTTTGATGGAACTTGCAGTTTATTTTAAGGAGTTGGTGGTTTTTCTTTCTGGCTACTTGATGCTTGATGTAGCGCTCCTGATCACTTTACAGGACACAGCTGTTTTAAAATAAACCTGAAAGAAGAGTTTGGAGCCATTTGGAAGACAGGGTGTCAGGCCTGGTTATTATCAGCCCTCCTCTGCCTCTGCTGGGACATGTCAGTGATTCCCCTTGCTCGCTTTCAGAGAGCAGGAAATGTTAAACAGAAGTATTAATTGGGGAAAAAAGATATTTCGGGTTTGCAATGAAGACATTAATCTATTTCCTTATTTCCTACTACAGGTCTCTAGGGCACACTGTTGTTAGAGAAACACAAAATCTGCAGGTGCCTTATTACGTGGATAAACACTTTGAAAATAATTATCATGGAGAAGAACTTGAAGAACTTGAAAAACATATTGAGAAAGATTATATCGACTACGTCCAAACTAGTTGCAGGAAAGAAAAACAACAAAGTAAGTTCTTTTCCAAGCATCCTACATTGTTTTCAAATTTAGGTTAAAAAAAACCTCAGAAAGAATCAGCTATAGCCAGCTCTGCTGCCAAGAAAACTATTGTTTAGTAGTGATATAAAGCAAAAATAATAGATAATTCACTCTTTGCCATTGCCTACTGACAACATGAAATCTATGTATTTGATGTTAAGGGTTTGTCTTAATATAATATTTGTCTAAATATTTGTTTATGGTTTTGATACTCCAGCTGTATCAAAAGATTTCTCTAATCACTCAGTTTTACAGCACTCCTGGATGCTGTTCTGCCAGTTTGTATCTAAGAATTATATTCACGTCTAACTTTCTGTGTGTAAGTAGCTTTTCATTTTGACCAAGCCAATGTGAGTCAGGATTTGAAATGTATATAAAATGTGAACTATTATTCCCCACCCACCCCCAAAAAACATGACTGAAATATACATTTCATCTTTCAGAATCAGAGTTATCTAATTTGGCCAAGCTATATCGAGATGAGCGACTGAAACAGAAAGCTGAATCCATAAAACTTGAGAACTGTGAAAAGCTGTCCAACCTCATAGGGATTCAGAGGAGTCACCAATTGGCTGAGGTGTGAGAGAACAACGCTGTTCTGTTGGCAGGAATTAGACTCTCTGTTATAATGAAGAGGAAAGGCGTAACGAGAGAAAAGCATCCCATACAAACCACACACGGAATCATTATGTTCATGGAAACTGTATATGGACTGAGACATAAAGGCAGCCCTTACTGTAGTGTATACAGTACATTTCGTTTCAAGAGTTATTTCAGTGTTAGTGATTCTTCATTTGCCTTCATTTTGTTATAGTCTTCATGTTGATACTTTGCTGCTGTTTAAGTGCCAATTGGGTACTTTACAGGGTTATAGCCATCATGCTTACTGAGCCTATGGTTTGTCAACTTTTATCTTGCAAGACATCATAGTTAGAAGAGGAAAAGATGGCATTAGTCTTTCATGTATGTATGTAGGTGTATATAGATACATACAGAGGCAGTGCGGATAGATTCATGCACAGACATATATGCTGTACAAAACACGTGCAGTTCAGTTTCAAGAGAACTTCACAGAGCAGTGTCTTAAGGATATATACTGTGTTACGTTGCAATACATAAAGCACTTGGAAAAGCTGAAGTGCTGCCTGAAGATTCATCATCTAAAAACAATATGAAAAAACAGGGAGACAAGACAAAGCAGGAACTGGAGCATTAACCGCTTTTCTAGCCAATGGATGAGGATGGATTAGTATTCCGGTTGCAAAATGAGACTTGTACGCAAAGAAAGAAAACAGCCTTAGGTCTCTAGAGCATGCTATAAAAATGTATTCTGAGAGAAGCCAAACCAGGTGTCCTCACGGATGTCAGAATGTGAGCTAAGTTCCAACTTTTGGCCTAGAGGAAAGTTCTAGGCAGGCCAAGGGAACTTATTTCCATGTAAGTAATAGAGCATTGGGATCTAGGTTACATTTCTGCAAGCCTAAGCTTTGCTATCAATGCAACTTAGGCTGGTTCCTTCCAGGTGAGTTGAGATATCATCTGATCCCTAAACTGAATGTGTGTGGAGGTGCCATCGAAGGAATATGTTATCATAGTACAGTGCTGGCATCCTGTGTGTTGAATGTTTTGTTTGGAGGGGGCATGCTTAAATCCAGTGCACAAATGTTGGTAAATTCGTTTGCAAAGATCTTTTCACTTACGACATAAGCAAAATGGTTATAACTAGAACTACAGGAGAGGGTTCCAGCTGAAGCCTTATTGTTCTCTCAATATTGCCTGATTACAAAGCCTAGAGATAAAATCCATGTCTTTTTAGGGTCTGTTGGCAGGAAGCATTTGGCATAACTTTATTCTACCAATATTAATGGGTAGCCTTATCTGTTGGGCTGTGATAGCATAGCAGCTGTAGGGTTTGCTTTTTGTTCCTCTTGTAAAACTTATGAACAGAGTCAAAAATAATTCCCAACCAAAAGAAAATATACAATACAGGAAGTTCTCAACTTACAACAACCAAGCCCAAAATTTATGTTGCTAAGTGAGACATTTGTTAGATGAATTTTTCCCTTTTATGACTTTTCTTGAGACATTTGTTAAGTGAATCACTGCGGTTAAATTAGTAACACGGTTGTTAAGTGAATCTGGCTTCCCCATTGACTTTGCTTGTCAGAAGGTCGTAAAAGGGCATCACATGACTCCGGGATGCTGCAACGGTCATAAATATGAGCCAGTTGCCAACAGGGGTGGCTTTCTACCGATTCTGTCCACCTCTGTAGAACCGATAGTTCTGAAGAGCACCAGACATAGAACTGGTTCTATGTCTGCTGAAGTTTATGCCCACCCACCCACCCAGGCTCTTACCTGACCTTTATTTCCTGATTTTTTTCAACTTCAGCTGCCACAGCGAGGCACAGCTGCAGTTTAAAAAGTAGGGAAAAAGGGCTTTTTGAAAGGCTGCTTCTCTGCTCGCAGCATGCTGATGACGATTTACAGGCGCGCCCGCGCAACGTGCAGGGAAGCACATCGTAAATCACCAAACCTCATAAATGACCGAACTGGTAGTTAACCCTGTCGGATCCCACCCCTGGTTGCCAAGCATTCAAATCTTGATCATGTGAAACAAACGAAGTGTTAAAAAGTTCTGATATTTATGTATGTTACTTACCACACCCCCCTAAAGCATATTAAAGTAACCAAATTATATTAAAGCAACAAAAATATCTCTACAATCCCCAAGGAATGTTACAAACCCTTAAGGTTTGGAAATTAAAAGTTGAAAAATTTGATGAGCCATGCCCTAAATTGGGAATGTGGCAACAGTCATAAATGTGAAAAATGGTCATACGTCCCTTTTGTTGGTGCTGTTGGAACTTTGAACGGTCACTAAATGAACTGTTGTAAGTTGAGGACTACCTGTAATCCTGTGAAATACCATTTGGAAAAAAATAGCATTATATCAGGTGATTGTGTGATTAAAGATTTTAATTATTAGATGAAGAGATAAATGTGGCCTAATCCTGTGCTGCATTGTAACATGACTACATAACTGAGTTTTATGAAATTCTGTACTTTCATCAAAGGCAACTAATAGGTATGCTTAAAGGGTTTGTTCTATCACTTTGAGATCCATTGTTTATCTTTAGTGTCACTCTCACAATTCACTTGACCCGCACATCCCAGTGTTGCATCCTTGCTGAAAGGTGCAGGCTTATACAATAAGAAATATTCTTAAGACACCTTTCAGGGCTAAACAGTTCTCAAAGATGGTAACTGATATTAAAATTTGTTTTGAAAGACTTCATCAACTGTGTTTTACAAACGTTTATATTGCAAACTGCAGGAAAACCAAGCTCCTGAATTTTGATATCCAAAATTAATTCTGTATTTTGTCATATGCCCATTTGGCAATAGGTAAATCTATAGCAGATTTTTTGCATAAACTAAAGGCATGGTTCAGCCTTTGTGAAATAGCTTCTTTTTAAATGTTCTTCAGATGTGCATGAGTTCTGAAAAAATATTTATTTTCACATCAAGCACCAATTGTTTATTTATTTATTTAAATGTTTAAGTTATTGGTGATATTTATTTCTCGGAATGTACATATATATTGGCAAAATGGTGATTACATGATAGCATTGAATCATTACTGTATAGTTCACTTTTTTCAGAAAATAGTTAAGATGTGTAACATTCCAGAAGATTAATAAATAAGATGCTTTCCTTATTTAGAGAAAAATACTTTGTTAGAGCAATTTGTGAATTTGAAGTAAAGAGTTTTCCATTAATTTGACCACATTCTGGGGTAATTTCAGTGCATCTGCTGTTGAAAATTTCACCCTTGGATTGAGAAACAAAATCTTGTGTGTTTATGGTGTGTGTTTTATTACACAAATCATTAAATGTAATGCTTTAAAAAGACACCTAGTGGCTCTATTGTATGAAAATTTTAAAAAATGAAATAAAAGATATGAATATCAAAAGTCCCAGTAAGATTTGTTGCGCTTGGGGGGAGGGGGAGGGAGGCTGGATTACTACAATCAAATCCTTACAAATGCTGATTTGTGAGTGATAAAACATCTCATAGAGACATAAGGTGAAATCCAGAAGAAGAAAAAAGATCAAAAACATTAGCTACCTCTAACAGGGCAAAACATTGCCATCAAGCGGATACTATTAAGAAGCCAAAATAAAGTGTTTATTCTGAATCCAAAAGATAATTCAGTTTGCCACAAACTAGGCAACCGCACTTTCTCAAGAGCCGTGTGGTTAGTTTATGGTTGTGTTTCAATGCCATAGTTGTGGGACTGCGTAATAAAACCATGCTTCCTCATGCAGACCCAGGTTGTGAAGAGCTCAAAGGTGCAACGTTACTTGATGTTGATAAAGAATTCTGCAGAATGAGAAGGTAAAGCCAGACAAAGAAAATACAGGTAGTTCTCAACTTACAATGGTTTGTTTAATGACCGAAGTTACAATGACACTGAAAAAAAGTGACTTAGGACCGTTTTTCACACTTACAACCTTTGCCCATGGTCCTCCGATCAAAATTCAGAGGCCTGGCAACTGACTTGTATTTACGATGGTTGCCCTGTGCCAGGGTCATGTGATTCCCTTTTGCGACCTTCAGACAAGCCAAGTCAATGGGGAAAGCAGATTCACTTAACAACAGTGTTACTAATTGAACAACTGCAGTGATTCATTTAACAAATGAGGCAAGAAAGGTCATAAAATGAGACCAAACTCAATAAACATCACTTGACAACTGAAATGTTGGGCTCAATTGTGGGCGTTAAATTGAGGGCTACCTGTAGCAGTCGAGGCGAGAAATGAAATACAGGAACTCCGAGTTACGATCACAATTCAGCCCAAAATTTATGTTGCTAAGTGAAACATTGGTTGTGAGTTTGTCTCATTTTACGACTTTTGCCACATTTGTTAAGTGAATTATTGCAGCTGTTAAATTAGTAACATGGTTGTTAAGTGAATCTGCTTTCCCCATTGACTTTGCTTGTCAGGTCGCAAAAGGGGATCACATGCCCCCAGGACACTGCGACTGTCATAAATGTGAATCAGTTGTCAAGCATCCAAATATAAATCAGGTGACCATGGGGATGCTGCAAGGGTCATAAGTGTGAAAAATGGCCCCAAGTCACTTTTTTTCAGTGACATTGTAACTTGGAACAGTCACTAAGCAAACTATTGTCAGTCGAGGACTACCTTGCCCAGCAAGGAAAGAAACAACCCAACTTTGACCCAAAGGTCCAGTGTTGTTGAGATGAGAAGTGAAGCATCTTCAAAGAAAAACCAGAAAGTCCAGTTGCCTCTTGGAAAAAAAGCACCTTCGGGACAACCATGACCTAAATGACTGAGAATCTACATAAGCCTGACAAGAGAATTTGGAATGGAATGGAATGGAATAGAATAGAATAGAATAGAATAGAATAGAATAGAATAGAATAGGAATAGCTGGAAGGGACCTTGGAGGTCTTCTAGTCCAGTCCCCTGCTCATGCTGGGGAACCTATACCAGTCTTGCACAACCTTTTATCTCCAGACTTATTATTTTCTGCAATGAGTTAACACTTGATTGGCCTTGTGTCTCCTCAATGTGCAGTTAGGACAGTTTTACAACTTCCTCTGTTTATGTCACAGGAAAGTTCTACAGTATACATATATACAAATGGACTTTTTTGCGAACAAAGTAACAGTCTTTGCAGCGCTTCTTGATGGTAGTGCACTACCTTGCACTACCATTTGCAGCCTGCCAGCAACAGGCTGCAAATGGTAATGTGGGCAGCATGAGAGAAAAAGGCCAAAGCTGTGCTTGGTAGCAGGTGGGACAAGCAAAGGAGTGACAGTGACACCATTTGAGCATCTCAGGAACCAGGAAGAAAATGAGCAGGAGGTCTTTCTTTCTTTCTTTCTTTCTTTCTTTCTTTCTTTCTTTCTTTCTTTCTTTCTTTCTTTCTTTTCTTTTCTTTTCTTTTCTTTTCTTTTCTTTTCTTTTCTTTCTTTTTCTTTCTTTCTTTCGCCTTCCAAATCCAGAGGTACTGGGAGCATTAAGGCGTCAGTGTGTGGTGCAAACCCAGGCCTTCGACTCATTAAGAAGACTTGGGCCTACAGGGCCATCCTCCAGCCACCAAGCAGGTGATACTCAACTAAACACAAATAGCAGGGGCAATTGCTGTGTATTAGCTTTCCTAACCTTCCATTCCCCACTATCCTGTCAGAGCTGAAGAAACTTCTTGGATGAGAAGTGAAATGTCTTCAAAAGGAAGAGAAAAAAAAACCCAGAAAGTCCAGTTGCCTCCTGAAAAAGCACCTTTGGGGCAAGCATGACCTGGATGACTGAGAATCTCTATAGACTTTTAGCTATACAATTTTGGGCTGAACACCTTTGGAATTGGTGTGGGAGTAGGAATGGAGTCCCTGAGGGGAAAAAAAAAAATTGCAGACTACAGTACCCAGGAGCACTAGGTACTCAGATCACCCTGAGGAAACAGGGTCACTCCAAGTGCTTCAAAGACCCCTAAAAAGAAGGCAAAAGACCAGCTGCTGTCTGCAAGGTATATCATATAAATACTTCCATTCCCCACCATCCAGTCAGAGCTGAAGAAGCTTCTTGGATGAGAAGCGAAACGTCTTCAAAGAAAAAACAAGGAAGTCCAGTTGCCTCCCGGTGGGGGAAGCACCTTTGGGACACCTTTTCTGTGGGAAACTAAGCAAAGCGGCGCAATACACTTGGCTCAAACTCGGCCCCTCCCTTTAGGATAGAGAAGAGTTCCATTTTCGAGCGGAGAGGAGGAGCTTCGTGCCTATTCAGCCAATAGCGGCTCCCTCGCGAGTGGATTCAAAAAGCGGGAGTCGCCGCGCCTCTCCCGGTTATTTCCCTTGATGTGTTTCTTTTATCTGACAGCGGGATCGGGCACAGCGTCGCACGGGAGTTTTAGCCGTAGGGACGGCTCTGCGACCCCGAGGCGCCGGGGTCCGAACTTGGATTGGCCGGAGTAGGAAGAAGCCGGCTTTCCATGGCGTCGTCATCAGCGGCAGCCCAACAGTTGAGAGATCTGATCGAGATCCAGGAGGCTTTACTGGATAAACTGAGACTAAAGGTTGGGCTGGAGAGGGCGGGGGAAGGGAGGGGGTTGGAAGAGAGCTGGTCTTCGTGTTGGGCAGCTGCCCTCAAGCGCTGAACTCAGAAGTTTGGGGCTTTTAGTCCTGCATGCTTGAAAATATTGCCCAAGCAGCAGCTGAAAGTGTCTTTGGTCTGGCCAAGGGGCGGGAAGCCCTAACCCTAACCCTACCCTAATCCTAACCCTACCCTAACCCTACCCTAACCCTAACCTGCTGAATACCACCTCTAACCCTAACCCTAACCCTACACTAACCCTACCCTAACCCTAACCTGCTGAATACCACCTCTAACCCTACACCCTAACCCTACACTAACCCTAACCCTAACCAAAACCAATGCTAACTCTAACCAATGCTAACCCTAAACCTAAACCTAACCCTACACTAACCCTAACCCTACACTAACCCTAACCCTATCCTAACCCTACACTAACCCTAACCTGCTGAATACCACCTCTAACTCTAACCCTACACGCTAACCCTAACCCTACCCTAATCCTAACCCTAACCTGCTGAATACCTCTAACTAACACTAACCCTAACCATAACCCTACCCTAACCCTAACCCTATCCTGCTGAATACCTCGAACCAATGCTAACCCTAACTCTAACCCTAACCTGACCCAGTAGTACTATAAACAAATCTTTAATTATTTTTGCTGAGAGGAGACCATCATCTCAATGATGCTGGTGGGAGCAGGATGGGGATAATGCACCCATCCTTGATCTCTGGAGTGGCTTTTTGATCGCCCCCACCGAGACATCCTTGACAAGCATAACCAATGCAGCCAATTGAGTGAAACAGTGAGACAGTTTGAGAGGATGCTCTCCTCTCAGCAAAAAAAAAAAAAAAAAAGATTTATTTATAGTACTGGGTTCAATTCAAAGTGTTGGCCATTATATTTAAAGCCCTCTGTGGCTTCGGGGTATCTGAGGATCCAGGCTATCTGAGGAGCTGCGTTGCTCCAATGGGATGTGCCCGCCCCGCTCATGCTGGCAGAAGAGGCAGAATTGCAAACCCCATCAGCCAAGGAATTGCAGCTGGTGAGATCCAGGGGAAGAGCTTTTCTCCGGCATGGCCTCTGCCCTTTGGAACATCTTATAGTTGGGGTTGAGACCCCACCCACTTTTCCTGGCCTTCAGGAAAAGCCTTCAAACTTAACATAGGGCCCTGAAGGAGAAGCTGTTGGCTGAGTAGTTGATTCAGTAACAGAAGGCACCACCACATCTCTGCTCCAAACCCGTGTTTCATAGGTAGTCCTCAACTTACAATGGTTCATTTGATGACCGTTTGAAGTTACAACAGCACTGAAATAAGCGACTTATGACCATTTTTCACTTTTGTGACCAATGCAATATTGCCCTGGTCACATGATTTACATTCGGATGCTCGACAACGGGTTCATATTTATGACGGTTGCAATGGCCCAGGGTCATGTGATCATCTTTTGTGAACTTCTGACAAGCAAAGTCCATCCGGGGAAGCCGGGTTCACTTAACAACCACATTACTAATTTAACATTTTCAGTGATTCACTTAACAAATATGGCAAAAAAAAAAATGTCATGAAATGGGGCAAAGCTCATTTAACAAATTTCTCACTTAGCAACATAAATTCTGGGCTCAATTGTAATCGTAATCCGAGGAATACCTGTACAGTACTTGGTTTTAACCTCTGTCATTTTAATCTGTTTTTATAATTGTTTTCATGTTCATATGTTTTATTATGCTGTAAGCCACCTAGAGTTGCCTTGAACTCTGAGGTGTGCACCATATAAATTTAATAAATAAACGATAATTGTGAAGAATGCCAAAATGAACAAATGCCCAGGCGTATCTTAAAATGCTACAGTATATTTTGTGGGCACAGGATCTTCCCTATTCACATCTAACTTGACCTTTTGTTTGGTGAGATCTACATGATATTCCCTTGATCACGTCCCCAGTCGGCTTATGTTGCCCTTAGCTGAACTGCTTCAGGGTTAAAGTTGCATTGTGTAAAATCTAGAATTTTTTTTTTCTCTACTCCTTGCCTTGGGAGGGCAATCAGATGTGACCACAGTGACTTGAAACAAATAACCTAGTGCTTGACAAAAGCGACCACAAAATTTCATTCTGGTTTCTTTTTCTGCAAACTCAAGCCTGGAGGCCACTTCAGCAGGAAATATTGTCAATGCTGGTTATTGGGAAGGATTGGAAAATCCAAAGGGACAGGCGGTAGAATTAGCTCCTCCAATAGGGGTATTAAAATGAGCCTTTCACACTGCAACCTTTTGTTAAGAGTCCAGTATAGAATAAATTATAAGTTATGATAAATAGTAGGGCAGTTGTATTCAGAGGCTGTGACTGACCTGTCCTTCAACGTGTTGCCAAAAATGATGGATGACTATGAATTCTGTCTCACCCATAAGGGATGACAGAGTGAGAAAAGGCTAAAGTATGATAGCCATTTCCAGCCATCTCTGGAAACATTGATCATTTGAGCATGTTTTGTCGTTCTTACGATATAGCAATAGCCTGTAGGACACATTTAGACTCTTTAAGGACCTACCCCAGATATTACAAGCTGAGCAGGTCACTTAAACAAATTTCTTTGTTCATGCCACTGTTGCTACAATTACAGTATGCTGAAGAGTGTGGTCAGAAAACTCATCCTCTCATCTGGTTGTCTGTGTTGTGCAAACAGCTGGTGGGTGTGTAGGTTAATTGTTCCTTTGCACATCTCAAGAGACAACATGGTAGGCCTGATGAAAATGGGGATTCTCAAGGCACTCTGTTGTTGCTTTCAGTTTCCTCCTGCGAGCAACGTAATGATTAAAAAAAGATGTACAAGGGAAATGAAGAATTTCTTGACTATCTGAAGAGGTTCTTATCCCATTTGGACCATTGCAGATATTTGTTTTTTGTGTGCATGCTAAATGAAAATTAAATTAAAAAAGGATGTGACTGCTTCGTTTGCACATAGTATCAGAGTTAAAAGACCACAAGGACAACAGAGAAAGAACATCCCAAGTCATGCACTTCCACAGACAGTTAATTCACTGGAGTAACAGATTCCTAGTCAGCCATGTAGTGTGAACATAGCTGTAGTAATTTAAAATAGATAACAATTTTTGAAATAAGCAGATTGACTTTATATTTAGATGCACTTAAGTATACTCAGCTCAACAGATCTAACTGCATAAAGTTGAGATCTGATCTAATGATAAGATTCTTATATACAAATAATGATTTACAAAATGTAACTTTTTTATAGATAAACATACAGAAAGCGAACTCAGTAAATAAGGAGGAATATGACACTGTTGTGAAGAAACTAGAGGTGTGTAAGCTTCCAGACTAATCTGTGATATTTCTTCTCTTGTGTAAATATAAGGCAGAGATAAGAAAAAATTATCTGATATCTGAACGTGTATTGTTATTTCCAATGGTAAAAATTAGACTGTAAGATTATAATGGTTTCAGAGTTACCTGAATACTTGAAAGTTGGTGAGAACAAACATGATACATGCTGACTAACATTTAGTCTATAACACACATTCTTCAGTTGTACTTTAATTTGCAGAAAGAAGAGAAAGAACATGCAGAGACCAAGAATACCCTAGCTATAACATCTGAACGCCTGCAGTTTGCCCTAGGAGAGATTGATATTTTGTCGAAACAACTTGAGTGGGAGAAACAAGCATTTGACAAGGCGTAAGCTTGTAACTTGGTGGGGGAAACCCTATGAATAGAAGTGGTTTTACAGTTTTTCTGGGGTAAATTATTTCACCCTCCTTAAGTTAGTCCTCACATAGTCTAATAGGAGCCTTCTCTCACCTTCTGATCCTGCTGGCAGCAGCTACAGTAGACTTACATACCACTTCACAGTGCTTTGCAGCCCTCTCTAAGTGGTTTACAGAGTCAACATATTGGCCCTAACAATTTTGGTCCTCATTTTACCCACCTCGGAACGATGGAAGGCTGAATCAACCTTGAGCCTGGCGATCAATCATTTAAATGCTGGGAAAAACAAAACGTGAAGATATGTAAAGTTAAGGTCACCTCAGTCACTGGTTTCAATAAACTTAAACATACTTCATTGCATTCAATCAGAAGCTATTTGTTTCTGGAAATATTGCCAGCAGATTTAAAACTTACGACAACGTTCTGGAATGTGGAATGTTGTTGGTTAATATTGAGATTAGACTAGGAGTCCCCAAACTCTTCAACTCACCAACCCTCTCATGAAGTATCAGATTGTTCATTGATCTCCAAATATTTATTATATGAAAATAATTTAATAAATGCTATCTTAAATAATAGTTTTGTGAATAATGCTACTAATCACACAGTGACGAATAGTCCCTATTGACCACTTGGAAAAAGATTTTATTAAACCAAACCTGTTGACAGTCCCTTTCCAGATACTGCCATTGGGCAATGCCCACATTAGGAGCCACATATTAGTAGAATTAATCGATCACAACTATATACAACAATACTCAATGCTACAAAGAACTTCAAATGTGAATTTGAATCACTACAATATAATATTGCACATATGAAATACATCTTGCATATATAAAATAAATGGCAGAAGCTTAAAGGGAGCCCAGCACCAGGAGGACTGACAGAGGCCCTGCTCACAATAACTCCCACCCTTGTAACTTCCACGTTAGACTACTGTAACATGCTCTATGGGGCTGCCCTTGAAGACCATTCAGAAACTCCCAACTGGTATAGAATGCAACCATGCAGATAGTAAATGGTGCCAGATACATGGCACATGTAACACCACTCCAGCATGAGCTGCACTGGTTACCGGCATATTTCCAGGTGCAAGTCAAGGTGCTGGTGTTACTTGTAACGGCCTATCTGGCTTGGGACCAGGGTACCGGAAGAACTGCCTTTTTTCAAGAGTTTCTATCCATCCAACCAGGTCAAGCAGGATAGGCAGGCTGCAGATCCTGTCAGCCAAAGAATGTCCGCTGGTGGGGACCAGAAGACAAGCTTCTTCCTCACTGGCTCCAGCTCTATGGAACATCCTCTCTTCAGAGATTAGTGTGGTCCCAACCTTCGTAGCCTTTCATGAGGCCCAAAATCCTCGCTATGTTCCTGAGGCTGGGCTGCTGAATCTATCAAGGGTCCCTCTTCCTGCTATATTGCTAAGTGCTCCTACATGTATTTAATTTGTATGTTTTTATTGGTCTTACTATTTTATTGTTTTAAAATGTTAACATTTTTAGGTAATATATTTTTTCAATTGTAAGCCACCCAGAGTCATTGACTGAGATGGACAGCCATAGAAATTGAACAAACAAATGATGATCCACTTAAACAACCAGCATGACTTACCACCATAATTCCAGACTCAATTACAGTTGTAAGTTTAGGCCTATGTGTAACTCACATTGCTCTGGAGGTCAGACAATTCGATAGTTTCAGAAATGAATCTGGAAAATTCTAAGTGATATGTATTACAATTAATGTTACCCAAAATACAACCAAAAATGCTTGTTCCTACTTCCTCTATAGTTAATAACTGGTACATCAAATATGTAAATAAAGCTTTGTTGTTACTTGTCTTGTAGACTTTCTCAAGTAAACAGTAAAATGCTAAAACAATCACTTCAGAAAGACAAACTTATAAGCAAATGTATAGGTAAGTTTAACAGAAATTTGAAATGTTTGAAGGGCACATTGATTTTTTTAGGGAAACTTCTAAATGCATGCTTTCAAATAGCTTCTATCTTGCAATAAGATCAGTCTGCTTAATATTTTTAGGTACATAACTCTTAAAAATTGCTATGTAAGGTTGGAATTCTAAGGGAATGTTGAGCATTAGGAGGGAAAATAGTACTGCTCACTGAAACTCATAAATAGATTGTACTATACCTTTTGAGACTTAAGAAAACTAAATGATTTCCAACTTCCCATTGTAGAAATTGAAACCCATATTCAAAAGCAGGAAAATATTCTAAGCTGCAAAGAAAATGAAATCGAGGAATTACATTACTTCGTCAACAAGCAAAAGCAAATCTTAAAGTAAGTACCTCAAGCTGAAATTTCTTTCTACTATTCACTGTTGACTTGAGACAAATACTTTAAAATACTTTAGCAAGAGACAAATACTTTAAAATACTTTAGCAAATTCAGTGAAATTGTATTTATCTATTTAAGAGATTTGTATGGCTGCCCCTCTTTTACCATATCTGACTAGTAGGATGGGAAGATAGCCACAGAGAGAGGCAGTCCCATAAATAATCTGGCTTTATCCCAAAGGTTGAATTGCATCTGAAAAGAAGCTGGAAGCCAGTGTAGTTCATCTTGCAACAATATGGCAAACTAAAAGATGTTCAGCATTGTGCATGCTGCCACATGCTACACCTGTTGTAACTTATAGGTGGTCTTCAAGGGCAGCCTCATATAGAGCAGATTGTAGTAATCCAACCAGAAAGTGACTAAGGCCTGAATGACTGAACAAAGCTTCCCAGTCCAGGAATAGGCATAAATGGCTCATAAGATGAGCAAAGATCCTCCTGCCCACAGTTTCCACCTGCTCCATCCCAATTCCTTTGGGCAGCTTTGTTAAATTTTCTTGATATAATCAATTTCTTTCCATTTTAATCCTTTGTTATATGTATATTGTTTGATTTCAAACTGTCCTCTGTCTGTTAGTTCCTTAGTTCTCAAAAGGTAAACCAAAGAAAAAGCTGATGTAATATTTAATGGGTCATAATATTCCTGCTTATATCTGATTTATATCCATTGTTAGTTTCCTAACTAGGTTTCCTGCTTTTTATTCTTTTCACTTCATTTCTATCTGCCTTTATTTTTGACAACTTCCAGTTTGTTTTGATATAACATGGTTTAAACAAGTATATGCTCTTCCCCTTTCTTCAGTATATTCATGAGGTAATATTTAATTCAAAATTGCCATATGTTGTAAAATTACCATACTTTAACAAAATGGCTAAATTAAACATAGTTCTTCTGGATTTCTTAGATGCTGCTGCTGATCACAATTAATAGAAAAGTGTGAGCCTCTTAGCAGTCATACCAAAGCAAGAGAAAATATGATGGATCAAGCCCAGGAGTTGAAGGATTGCTGTAATTCCTTCCTTCCTCCCTCCCTCCCTCCCTCCCTTTTCCGATAATGTATGGTTATTATGACAGCTAAACCAGCTCCATTACTGGCTAAGCACCCATATATTGTTATCTCTGAAGTAGGAGTGATAATAATTCTTTTCAACAATATGTATATTGGGAATGACATTCATCCATTTATTTCTTTGACTTATTCAACATATAAAACTCTGCCTGGATACATGATCTGACACCAGCATTATATGGTAGGGGCTCTTATTATATTGTTAATGGTTATGTATTGTTGTTGTTTTGCAGGAAACAAGCATCTGAATTCAAAATACAGATGCAACAAGAAAGTTACATAGCAAATGTACTTGGAAAAAGGCTCAAGAAAAAAATTAAGTAACTACAGAAGTATTCCCTTAAATTACCAGCTTAGGACTGTTTTCTTACTCTAAAGAATTTTCCAGGTTTTCTCACTGAAAAGTTCACAAAATATTAAGTTTTCATTTCTCATTCTGGGCCAAAATTGAATATCCTTTATTTATGCATTTGTCTAAAATAGTGGGAATACAACACCGCTATTCTGAAATCCTATTGTTTGAATGTTCTGTTTAATTCCTATCAAGGAACATAATTAATGGTGGGAAGGGCAATAAAACAACAAGACTATTTTATCCCAATTCATTATGTTGTGTGAAATATATGAGCAATTAAATTAGAAGTGTTGGACTTAGTGCAACACTTCTCATTTTAATTGTTCATGTACTTCATATATTTCTTAGTGACTAAGAAATGAGCTTCTGAATTTCTCATCACTAGAAAAGACTTGAACAGTTCTGCGGATCTGAAAAGTTTTACAGATGAGGAAGAAGCAGCTAGGCAAATATAAAGATCTAATTATGAGATAGGAGCACTCTAACTATTTTAGTATAGTACTTCACAGATTATCACAAATATTTTCTAATTTTCTCTATCTTGGAAAAGGGGTTCTTGGGATTCAGGTAACCAGCTAGTTCTAGATGACATCTCCTGGAAATATGCCCTATTTTGAAGACACTAGACATAGGAGAAGTAATATATTTTGGCTTACCACATTTACAAAACCATATAATGTACCATTTATAGGAGGGAGAGAGACAATAGAAAGTGAAACCTGCTTCAGACAGAAATGGTCAATTTCAGTTTAGTCTCTGCTGGTTGTTTTCCCAGTAAATGTCCACCAACTGGCCTTTATTCCATATATGATCCCCATGAATTGGTTCTCCCAGCTTACTTAGAGCTTACACCCCTGATTTATATGAACGGCTGAGTTATGTGAGTTGAGAACAACTTTAGGTAACATTTTGGATTCTGGTTCTTCAAAACCTGTTAATATATTGTGTTTCCCTTAAATTGTTGTGAAATTTATATGCTTTTTAAAATTAATTCCCGAGCCTTTAAATTTAGCTCCATCAGTGAACTGATCTGACCCAGAGTATCCTGTAGCATGATCTTGGCATGGCTGTAGTGGATTAGCACCTGCTGCTGTTCCTTTGCTACCCTTTTTTGAAAAAAATAAATAAACAACATACTTTGCTATAGTTTCCACTAAGTGCAGCCTGTTGTGTCTCATTCCACGTGTTGTAAACTGATATACACATATCTATGTTTATCTGCTGGTTGGTTCGAAGAGAAAGAAAAAAAACATCTCCTATTTTATGGATATTGAACTTTAGAGGGATATTTTATATAAGGCTTGAAAAGCTATCTTTTAGCTCAAACTGAAACCTTTCTGGTCCCCTCTTTAGGAACAAATGGATGAACCTCTCCATTGTGAATTAGCCATTTTAATCAGTGTCAGGTAAACTTCAGTTAATTATCTGGGCTACATTTCAGTACTGAGGTGATGTTTGGAGAATTGGATCAATAAAGCCATATGACATTTAAATGCTGAAACATTTACAAGTACTCACATTATACTAGTAGTCCAGGTACTTTCAGTGGTAATATTAAGCATCTTAATTTTGCATCTACTTATTAATAGAGGCTTTGTTGCTAGTACTGTTTGGAATGAACATTCAACCTTGCCACTGAAAAACATTTTCAATACTTGTATATGAAGAATGAATCAGTCACACTGACAAAGCATAACATGAGAAATTAAACAGAAGATGACATGGAAAGTAAGTAAGAATGCTTGAAATTTCCTTAGTCCTGGTGAATAACATTTAGCCTAAGGTAACCCAAGAGGATTTTTAAAAAGCTATTTTATGAGCATTCAAAATAGTATTGATATTGTATGCACTGCTTCTATTATTTAAAAAAGGCGAAGACTCAACTTGATTCTGTATTTATATGGAATGTCCATCTTGTTTTCAGTCAAGGAGAAATGGCTTGCCCCTGCCTTCTAGAATATATTTGTACTTTTCAGTCTGGTTTATAGAACTGGGATTTCCATGGTCTCCCTTCCAAAATGATATTCATCTTTAACTTCTATGCCCTGTCTAGGTCAGTAAGTTCCTATTACATGCTGAGGTAACTTGTTGTAGAACAAAGTCACCTTAAAATGTATTAATCCTATGATCAGAAAAGTGTATACTGTAATAATTAGAGATGCCACATTTTATGAAACATCTCTCCTTGACAGCATACTCCACATTTGATATGGAGTAGCCAAAAGGGTTCAGAAATTCAGCCAGGTACAGCCAGATTATCAACTTGTAAGCCAACACTGGTGAGAGCAGCTGTGCTTTCATGCTGAGCCACTTCTCTTTCATAAAGTGTCCCAGGATAAGCCAGGAGGTTTCCAGAATCACAGACCAGGTTTAAAAAAATGCATCTATCTTTGCCCCAGTGAGGATATAGTATTCTATTTACCATTTAGAGACAAAGAGCTTCACACTTTCAGCCTGGGAATCTAGGTAATCAAGAGATGGTCATTTGGGGAAAGGAATGTAGAAGCCAGAGTGTGATAAAAAAATCTTTTTATTTGTATGTGCAAAGTTCTGAATAGAAGAGTGGGGTGGGATGTCTCCTCTCTCAAAATGATCCCTGGGAAAGATTATTTGGATGAAAGGACATGGGATCTTGGTTCCCAGGGAACGATTTATGAAAGGATACCGATGAGCTTGCTTTAAACCAAGTGTCTTCAAACTTGGCAAGTTTAAGACTTGTGGACTTCAACTCCCAGAATTCCTGACCTAACATGACTGGAGGAGGAATTCTGGGAGTTCACAAATCTTACACTTGCCAAGTTTGAAGACCCCTGCTTTAAACTTCATTTCACCACATTCAGTGACAGAGATCACAAAGGTCATGTTCTCCATGGCCTACAGAGACCCCCAAAATGGCAGACGGAAGACATCTCTGTGAAAAGCAGAGCCAACAACCATGCTGAATGAAGAACTTATGAATAGACTGGCTCTTTGAAATCTCCAGACAAGGAGAGGACTTGAGTTTGCACACAAGTGTGCTAGATAGTTGCTCCTCATAAGGAGGTTATAAAGTAACTAACTGTCTTTGGTGTGTTTACAACTTTGGGAGATAAGAGAATAACCATCTTGTTCAAACTGCATCAGCACCTTTGAAAGGACACTGAGTTTGCATACTTCCTTTTCTATTCACTTTTGGTAATTGCTTGCCAACTGCTTTTCAGCTATTAGAAACTTTAGGATCAACAAGTTTGACAGCACTGGGTGTATTTCCTTGAATGCTTGGCTAGAGATAGTTTTAAGTACAACCTTAAGAACTGAAAAACAATTTTTAATAAACAACAAAAGGGAGATTAAAACTTTTATTTAGAAAGTTACAAATGGACTAAGAGTCCAGATAAATTGGAAAGATGATTTTGAAATTAATTATAAAAAATCCTTCCCAGAGCAAAATATTTCTGTTTTAAATTTTTAAAAAGTCCGATTTTAAAAATTGGACACTAGAGGGAAGTAAAGATTATAATTAAATAGAACACATCAACTTTTAAAATTGCGGAATTAAGCAAAATATTCTAACACTGGCTATATTGAACGATATTGTTTTTAAAAAATGGATTCAGAAATTCATACTAATAGTATGGAAAGACTGTGTCTAAAAGATGTTATGGAAGAGGAACAAGTTTTACCTGACAAGATCAAGACTGATTGAAAGGGGTTTATAAATGACAGGCTACAAGAATGACATGGAAAAAGATGCTACACCAGACATACGAAAGAAAACTGATGTTTTAATAATTAAGAAATATACAAACAATAAACCAAGATGGTTATACCACTGTGATGGTGCCATAGATGGCATGCAGAGCCCTCTCTGTGGGCATACGCACTGTTGCCAGCTGGTCTTCGAGTTTCTAGTGCTCCGGAGTGCGTGCATGCGTGTTTGCCGGTTTGAGCATTTAGTTCCGAAAAGGTTCACCCTCACTGTTATATACCATCTCATTGTGAGAAAGACTTCTGCTAATGCTGCCACAGATTAAGTGGCCTAAGGCCAAACCTAACTAGGGCATAAATCTCTTCCTTTGAATGAGATAAATTATCCTTTTTGCCATATATGGCAAGTCCAATACAGTACAATTAAGAGCTCCTGTTAGCAAATTGGATATTTGCACTCTCACAGCCTTTGTAGACCCACCAAAGGAGCACAGCTTAGATAGCCTCTTCCTGCCCTACCCCATACCAGTTGAATCCAACCCTCCAAGTGACAACTGTCAGATTGAGCTCGCTCTCTCAGCTGTCACAGTAGGAACTCTTCCAAGTGCTGTACATAGGTAAGTGGCAATTCGTTACTATTCCTGTTGTTTTGCCTGGCATGAAAACCTCATGGCATCCAGGGATATGAGAGTTGTGAATAATGACCTATAATTTCTCCAAACAATAAATCAGCTTAAATATCCAACATGGGGCTCTGAGACAGTAATAGCAGTTCAAAGACACAATAATGGAATTGAGGCAAACGACCATAGCAAGCTGTGCCCATTCCCCCCCCCCCCGTAACCAACTGTGCCAGGATTCTCCCTTGTTCCACTGACCTGATCTGAAATTATAAATTGTAATCTAATTAGAGAAGATAATAGCGACAGAAAACTCCTCACTCCATATGGAGCCTGGTTCATCTGCAGTATTGTGGTACCCCTAAGTAGGTGATAAAACCTTTCTGAGAGAGGGTCCTTGCCGTATTCCTTTTTTTTTTTTTTACTACTGGTTACATGGGTGTGGCTTGGTGGGCATGGCACGGGTTGGTGGGCATGGCAGGGGAAGGATACTGCAAAATCCCCATTCCCTCTCCACCCTGCTAGCCTGCTTTCCAGCTCTGTTCTCCTGTGCAGGGCAACAAAAGAAGATCCAGCCAATCAGCTGGGACTCGGGAGGCAGAGAATAGGTGGGGGGCGGGGCCAGCCAGAGGTGGGATTTGCCGGTTCTCGGAACTACTCAAAATTTCCTCTACCGGTTCTCCAGAACTGGTCAGAACCTGCTGGATACCCACCTCTGGTCCTTGTGAAAAAAGGCAGTGCTTTGATGACCAGAGATGAAGTGAGCGTCCATTCTCCTAGACTTTCGGAAGTATCTGAAGACCTGGTTCTGCAGATTCGCTTGATGCTTGAAGAAGACACACAAATTTAGGGTCGGTTAGGGTCTTGAAGGTCCCCCCCCCTTTTTTTTCTGGCTCTTTAATGTTAATTACAAGAAGTTCTTGACTTACAACAGTTCATTTAGTGCCCACTGAAAGTTACAACGGCACTGAAAATGTGACTTATGACTGTTTTTTCACATTTATAACCTTTGCAGCACCCCAATGATCATGTGATCTCAATTCAGATGCTTGGCAACTGGTTCATATTTATGACTATTGCAGTGTTCCAGGGGACACGTGATCCCTTTTGCAACCTTCTGACAAGCAAAGTCAACGGGGAAAACCAGATTTATTTAACAACTGGGTTTCTAACTTAGCAACTAAAATGATTCACTTAACAACTGGGGCAAGAAAAGTCTAATGTGGGGCAAAACTCACTTAACAAATGTCTCACTTAACAACAGAAATTTTGGGCTCAATTGTTGTAAGTTGAAGATAGCGTATAATATTCCATTTCTGCTTTAACTGCCTCCTATTGGAACATAGTATTGATATGGGTTTTTAAAATGTTTCTAATTGTCCAATCCCCAGAGTTGCTCTGTGAGTGAAATGGGCAGCCTCTAAATTTGACATATACATGAAATAACAATAACTCTATTGAATGCTACTGTATAGTACACTGAAGATGGTATTTAATTTCGTTGTACGATGTGCAATGACAATAAAGTAAAGTAAATAAATAAATAAAATGTCATGTTTTGCTTGTAACCAGCCAATTGTTCAACTAGTACGGAAAAGAACCCCATGATCACATTATAGGCCTCGTCGTTGGATCAAGCCAGCCTGTAATACTGAGGGTCAGAAGGGAGAGAAAACAAATAATGTTTATAAGCTTATTCAACAAAGCTGGTGAAAGTAACGATAATGTTCTAAGAAAATCAGGGAGTGAAAAAGGATCTCACTTCCTTCCCTTCACAAAGGAGCAGCAACTACATTTCTAGCCTCCCTCCAACTTGCTTTGTTTTGACACACATATTTCTTCTGCAAGTGGGTGTTTCTGGATGCTTGCTTGGTATTGTATACATTCTTCCTGGTAAGCTGCTATGGAGGGTAGGACTCATCTTTGAAACTATTAACAAATACACCAAGAGACACATCAAAGGTTTTCTACCGGTTGGTCCTGCTGAGCATCCCAGCAGTGTTTGAATCAAGGGCTTTTCCTGCAAAAGCTGCAATGACAATGGCACATTTCTAAGATGGATTCATTTAACAATAGCTAAGGCAAAGGTTCCCCTTACACATATGTGCTAGTCATTTCTGGCTCTAGAGGGTGGTACTCATCTCCGTTACAAAGCCAAAGAGCCAGCGCTGTCCGAAGACGTCTCCGTGGTCATGACCAAACGCCGAAGGCGCATGGAATGCTGTTACCTTCCCTGTTACCTTCCCATCATGATAATGATGAGTCTGCATACAGGGATGAAGTTCATCAGCTGTCCCTCTGGTGCAAAGTAAACAATCTTATTTTTAATATAAATAAGACGAAGGAATTCATAGTGGATTACAGGAAGAGCAGTTCGGACATTCAGCCGTTGTACATCGATGGTGTTTTGGTAGAATAGGTGGCAGAATGTAAGTTTTTAGGTATCACCCTGAAACAGGATCTAACATGGGGGGCAAATACTTTAGCCCTAGAAAAAAAGGCTCATCAACGACTGTATTTTTTAAGACTTTTAAGATCACAACAACTGCCAGAGAGTCTGTTGGTTGCCTTCTATCGAAGCTCTATAGAGAGCATTTTATCTTATTGCCTCTGTGTGTGGTTTAGGAGTTGTACAGAGGCGGAGAAAAGGGCACTCCAAAGAGTGATAAAAAGGGCACAAAAGATCAGCGGATGTCCTCTTCCCTCATTGGAGGATTTGTACAACATGGGATGTAGAAGGAAGATACAAAAGATCTTGAGAGACCCTTCGCATCCAGGCCACCCGATGTTTGAGATCCTACCATCAGGAAGACAATATAGAGTGCTGAAAGCCAGGACAAGTAGATTTCAACATAGCTTTTACCCAAGTGCTGTGATCAGGTTAAATGCAGAGTTATGAATCTGGTGGTCTTAACATATATATATCCTGGTTGTACAGTTTTTAATTGTTATGTTTTAATTTGTTTTATATTGTTATTTGTATATGTCTTTTGGTGTTGTTTAGTTGTATGTTGCGAAAGAGCACTTTATTTCGTTGTTCTCAGGTTCCTGAGCACAATGACAATAAATTTATCTATCTATCTATCAGCGCTGTCCGAAGACGTCTCCGTGGTCATGACCAAACGCCGAAGGCGCATGGAATGCTGTTACCTTCCCACCAAAGTGGTCCCTATTTTTCTACTTGCATTTTTACATGCTTTCAAACTGCTAGGTTGGCAGAAGCTGGGACAAGTAACAGGAACTCATTCCGCTACACGGCGCTAGGAATTTGAACCACCGAACGGCCGACCTTTCCAATCGACAAGCTCAGCGTCTTAACCATTGAGCCACCACTAAGAACAGTGAATTAGGAGCTGGGGAGAATTAGCAAGCAGTTTTCCAATTAAAAAAACAAAACAAATGCCTGACAGGCTGAATGAATTTGTGGGGACGTAACTTCATGCCTCTTGAAGCAATCTGATCTTCTGGCAGCAGCTCTTCAAACTTTCAGACAGACATTTTTTCAGTCCTATCTGGAGACACCAGAAAGGGAGCGAGGTCTTCTCTATGCAAAGCATTTGGCCTGCTATGAAATGGAATGAAGAGGGCAGGAGTGTTCTAGCAGCAAGTGGTCACAGTGTCAACTTTCTGTCCTGACCGGAGACCAGGAATAAGGGTGAAGCAGGAGGGGGTGGCTTCCAAACTGCCTTAGTAACAAGTCAGAAGTCCCAATTTGGACACCTCACTTAAACACCCTCTGAAAAGAGCTTCTGCTGGCAGGAGAAACCAAGTGGGAGAGGCTGAGAAGCAGAATATCACTATGTATGTATGCATGCACTTTGTTCTAACATGGGCCCAGGAAAAAAATAATAAAACAGAAAAAAGACAACTGGAGTGTGAAAGCCATCCAAAGGGACTTGTAGACCAAATGAAGAGATCATTTCATTTTGTGCCTATTCAAACTCTGTGCTTGCCAGCTTTGGTGTTTTTTGTTTGCATCATAGATAGATAGAATAATAGAATTCTTTATTGGTCAGGTGTGATTGGACACACAAGGAATTTGTCTTGGTGTAAATAAATACATAAAGAAAAGGTACATTCGTTAAGAATCAAGAATCAACACTTAATGATAGTCATAGGGTACAATAAGCAATCAAATCATACTAGGAAACAGTCAATATAAATCGTAAGGATACAAGTGACAAAGTTACAGCCACACAGTCACAAGTGGGAGAGGATGGGTGATAAGGAGTGATGAGAAGATTAACAGTAATAGTAGTGTACACTTTGTAAATAGTTGAACAGTGTTGAGGGAATTGTTTGTTTAGCAGAGTGATGGCTTTTGGGAAAAATATGTTCTTGTGTCTAGTTGTTCTGGTGTGCAGTGCTCTATAGCGTCGTTTTGAGGGAAGGAGTTGAAACAGTTTATGTCCGGGATGTGAGGGGTCTGTAAATATTTTCATAGCTCTTTTTTTGACTCGTGCAGTATACAGGTCCTCGATTGAAGGCAGGTGGGTAGTAATTGTTTTTTCTGCAGTCCTAATTATCATCTGAAGTCTGTGTCTGTCCTGTTGGGTTGCAGAACCAAACCAGACAGTTATAGAGGTGCAGGTGCTAGACTCAATAATTCCTCTGTAGAACTGTGTCAGCAGCTCCTTGGGTAGTTTGAGTAAGCAAGTGTAAGCAAGTGTGGACATTAGCTGACTTATTTGCCTGGTTTTGCATGCCTATTTATTTTTGCACATATTTGTCTGTGAAATAAAGATTGGGCAATAGGCCATTATTTTGCTCCTGTGAATGTTTTCCTAATGTCATCTCTTTGAAATGGAGTTTTTTTCTTTTGTCTGCTATGCCTGAGAGGCATCTGATTTGGATTTGAGGGTCTGAATCATCTTTGCTTTGCCTTGTTGAGTTGGCAGTTTCTCATCAAATTGTCTTTTGAAACATGAATATTGGAGCAGAAAACTATGTTCAGAAAGAGGGGATCTGAATTCTGCAATTAAGGCCTCAGCGTTCCTGGTAAATTGATCTACCTTTTGCCAAGTTACTTTTCCTTTGGTATTGCTGGTTTATCGTTTTGTCTTGTGATTGATCATTTCCATAATTTTGTGAATTGGAAAACCAAATTTCCCACTACCCCAATAACTATTTTGTGACAATGCTCATAATGTCTCTTGCCTCAAAAGTTACTGATTTGAAGTCATTCTAGTTTATCTTAAAAATTAATCACCGGATAATAGCAATAGACTTATATACCTCTTCATAGTGCTTTATAGCCCTCTCTAAGCAGTTTACAGAGTCAGCATATTGCCCCCCAAAATCTGGCTCCTAATTTTATGGACATTGGAAGAATGGAAGGCTGAGTCATCCTTGAGCCGGTCAGGAACAAATTCCTGTCTGTGGGCAGAGTTAGCTTGCAAGACCTGCATTCTAACCTCTGAAGGACCCAAGCTCCTATTATAATAATATAATTATAATTATAGTAATGCCACCTGATACCCAACTACACTCTAGGCAGTTTACAATTTTTAAATCATTTGCAAACAAAGTATAACACAAAAACAGCCCTATTCCAACCATCTACTATCTGAGTTTAAGATTTAGTCCATCATTAGATTTTTATATTTTTTTTCATCCCACCTTTCTTATTACCTCAAGATGGCAAATTTACGTAATATTCCTTCCTCCTTCAATTTACCCAGCAACAACAACCCTGCGAGGTGAGTTAGGCTGAGAGAGAAAAAAGAAGACTGGCTCAAAATCACCCAGCCTCCTTCCATGTCTAAGTTGGGACGAGAACTCATAGTCGCCTGGTTTCTAGACCTGCAGCTTAATCATTATATCAAACTGCTTCACGCAGTGATTTTTTTTCTGCTTTTACTGCAAAAACTTATATGGCTCTAATAACAAACCAATGGAAACCCAATTTCCTCATCAATCTTTACACTCATTTTGTTTTCTCCTCATGGTTCACAGATGGAAGCCATTTTGGCCTAAAGCTACCTTTCACCAGCACATAATCATGTCAACAACCACCCAAAATAGGCCTTTTTGTGTTTTACTTTTGATGTGTAACAGGAGAGATAAGGGACACTTGTTGATTTAATGGAGCCCTCAGAGACATGACTTAAAGTCGACATTGGCAATGTAGATTTGTTGGTGGATTCAAAATTGAGCAATTGGCTGATTTGAGGAGGAGGAGAAAGGGCTGGGGAAAGATGAAGTAGTTTCTGCAAACTCATTGCCGTGAAGAATCATCTGATGGAGAAAACAAAGTGGAACGAACTATGTACTGGGTTTCAGATGTGACAGAATAAAAGAGTTGGAAGGGACCTTGGAGATCTTCTAGTCCAACCCCCGGCTCAGGCAGGAAAACCTATACTGTTTTCAGACAATCTCTTCTTCAAAACATCCAGTGTTGGAGCACCCACAACTTCTGAAAGCAAATTGTTCCCCTGATTAATTGTTCTGTGAGGAAATGTCTCCTTAGTTCTAGGTTGCTTCTCTCCTTGATTAGTTTCCATCCATTGTTTCTTGTCCCTCAGGTGCTTTGGAGAATAGATTGACTCCCTCTCCTTTATAGCAATCCCTCAAATATTGGAACACTGCTATTATGTCACCCCTAGTCCTTCTTTTCACTAAACTGCCAGACTAGTAGTCACCTTTAGGATGAATTGCTAATAGAGTGGATGATGTGCAACAGAATTCCTTGACTAAGTTTCTCACCCCCATAATCTTATTCATGAACATTTTAGATATATAAGGACAGAGGTAGAAGGGATTTTTAAAAAAAAATTATCCCATGACAACATCCTTCCAGATACTTTCCCCCTTTGTTCTCACTACTATTTTATGCAACTGTATGTAGATAAAATCAACACCATTCAAAAACATTTCTTTAATTGGATTGCCAGCTGAAGATTCCAGAGGTTACCGTAATTTTATATTAACTCATTTTTATGGGCAAAAGGTGTTCTGCAAAGCATTCACTTTTCAGATTAAGTTGCATTTTGAAACCAGCTATTACATATTGACACATGATACTTCTCTCTCTCTCTCTCTCTCTCCTCCCTCTCTCTCCCCCAAGCAATCAGAGGTCGCAGTGATATTTTAGTTTGTATGCTGTTTTTATAGCATACTGTTTATATGTGTGTGCCTGTGTGTGTGTATGTGTTTCTATTTTCTCGGCACGGTTTGCAAAGACACATGACCGAACCAAGAATTTGGCCTTTTTTTTTCTCATGAGGGGATTAAAGACAGGGGGAGTGGAGGTGGAACCTGAGCTTCAATTAGAAGATCAAGTTCTCAGGGTTGAGTGGGAAGAGTCCCAGCTGCACCCAGGATGAAAAAAGGATCCAGTCTCCTATTGTCTCATTACAAACTCACAGGATCTCCACAGCACCAAAAATGTTCTCCTCTGTGACAAGGAAGAGCCCGCTGTCTTCTCAGCCTGATGGAGTGAACGAAGAAGCGCTGAGCAACTACAGCTGCAGAGTCCACTCAGCCCTAGAGAAAGAAGAGAGCCATGTTTCTAGCAATTGCACCTCCGACACTTCTAGCTCTTACCGTTCAGCGCCGAGCTCAGAAGAGGCCGAGAGTTTCAAAGACTGTATTGAATACTTGGAAGAAGCTGAAGGCGACCGTATCGTGCAATGCACTTACTGTGACGCGGAATACGAACAAGCAATGTTGATCCTCTCTGCAGATCAGACAAAACTTGCTCGCCAAAGCAGAATCTCCACAGCTCCTGCCAGACAACCCCACAGGACTTTGAATGGTTTCAACAACTCTTACCAAGGACAAAGGAATAGTTCTTCTGCAACTTCTGGAGACATCCAAGTTCATTTCCCCCCAAATAAGAGCAAGACTTTAGGAGGCTCAATGCCAGTCCAAGGGGTGAGAGTGCCCAGCCTGCAAGCAGACCTCCCCAGTGCTATAAAAGATCAAAACTGGAGAGACAAACTCTGTTCCAATGGTAAGGCAAGCCAACAGGTTCAGACGTCAATCAAAGCTAATAATAGCTCAGACCCAGTATGCAGTAGCGGAATGGGTCTAGTCACACCAAGGCTGCAGTCAGGAGACAGCAGCGGATCTAAATACTTGGATCATCCTGCACAATTCAGTGCTGATAAATCCAAGGAAATGTTGCCCAGTGCTCGCAAGCTGAAGAAGAGCAGCCTTGGCAGTCGACCTCATGGTCCTGTAAGTAGCAAATCGGCATGCCCCAGATATTTTGTGGGAAATTCAAGTGTTTTGAGTGACTCCGACGAGGCTGATAATGAAGTGGAGAAGCTCACCGCTGGGTCTTTCCGGAGTCTCTCGTGTCCTCAAGGCAGTTACCTAGATATGTATAGTTCTAGTAATGGGACGTCATCCAGCCTGTCCAATTCCTTGCCAGATGATTGTAATGGACTGAACAGGTGGCCGGCGTGCAGTGATCAGAGGAAAACAAGGGTGGTTGGCCACAGCAAAGGAAACTGGCCATTCCCAACACCAGGCAAAGACCCAGAAACAGAACTGCTCAGCGGAGTCCTGGGGAAGGAATGCTTTGAGTGCGTTGATCTCAGACAAGAGAATGCAGATGGCAGAAAGAGCCTGTCTAAAAAGAGAATGGTGCCCAAACGCCAGATCCAGTTGAGACGGAAGGAGAAGAAGGAGACGGGCTTTTGTGCTCCTAGTGAGCCTGCATCCATGCAGTCATTCACACAGCCAGGGAAAGACCTGTCTGCAAAGGGGAGGAATATTAGTGATGAGTTTCGGATCAATTATAAACAGTTTCTAAAAGCGGCTTCTCTAGGCAACGCTTATACCAAAACCAAGCTTGCTTCCAATCTAGTGAAAAACGTCTTAGCTAAAAAATTGCAATATGAGCAAAGGATTAAAATGGAGCAAGCTTCCATCCAGGACAGTTCACCTTCCTCGGTCCCTTCCTCCATCAGTACGGATCTCCAGGGGGATAGCTTAGAAGGCAAGTCAAGTTCTTTGTCCAAATCTGATTGCAGTTTCTCAACCGAGGACGTGCAGAGCCATTCCACCAACAGCGAGCGGTCTGAACCTCTAGCTATCAGTGAGGGCAGCAGAAATGCCTTAAGGCCAACAAAGGGAGTTGTGCTTAATAAGCAGCTCAGGGAGAATGTCTACAAACTGAAGAATACGTTTAATGAGCTGAATGAGAGAATGAAGTACCAAGAAGACTCTCCATTGGACAGACTCCCTGTCTCGGCAGAAGGCGGGGTGAACGTGCTAGAATCGAGCAACATCAGAAAACAGGCCTTGGGGGAAAGGCAGGAATATTGGAGAGCCCGAGCCGTGTTTGAGGCCATGCAGGATGACCCCAGAACCTTGCCTCTGGTCCCCAAGTTTGCAAAGTCACAAAAACCATGGCCGAATCTGAAGCAGCGAGCTATCCAACAAAAGAAGGCCCTGCATTCAAAAGAAGATACCTTTCCTTTTAAACCTTCAAGCCTTGCGGTGCCCAAAGATACCTCTAGGAACACCTTCGTATCCAAAACTAAAGAAATGAAACTTGTCCCACAGATGAAGAATAAGCCCAGTGTTCCCAATGCCTTCAGGCACACCTCTTGGGACAGAGGTTTCGCCACCAAGAGGATGCCGACATTTCAGAGCATGAAGCTGTCCTCAATCATTGTTCCAGCTTCTGGCAAATTCCAGAACACTGGCAGATTCGATTGTCCTGAAGCATCTTTCACCGAGGGAACTACTCACATGCCAGACAAACGGGATGTAAGGACACATCAATCCAGAGATGTTCGAAAAATAGTGAATGAGACTTACAACCTTGGCTTTCAATCCACAGAAGATTCCAGTGCTGACCAGAGTTCTAGTGCAGAAAAAAGTGAAAATGGCTACTTAGTTGGGTTTCCAAAGGAACCTACTACCACCTCTCCTCTCTTCATACACTGCACCTCCATATGTAGGAAAGACTATATACCGGCAAGAAGTCACACACAGGAGAAAAAGCAAGATCACACTGAAGGCTTAGATATGTCAATGCTTTCTCTCCAGGAGGCCAGTACAAAGAAGTCCAGGGACCATTTTCCTCCCATGGTGTCAAACAAATGCTCAGCAATGGGTGAATCTGGGGTGCATATTACTACAATTCAGCCCAAGAAGTTAGCAGTCGAAAATAGAGAATTTCAGCCCCCCGTTGAAAAGAAGCCGGTACTTTGTGAGCGGAGTGAATTAAACATCACACCTGCTTCCGCCACCATCAAGAAAGAATCTCAGCTTAATATTCAAGTGAACAGTCCTATCTCCAAGCAGCCACACACAACAGCAATTGACCATTTCCCCTGGGTGGGTTATTCTGCAGTAGACGATAGGACGAACAAAGAAACCTGGCCTCAGTTTAATCACAGAGAAAATAAAGCTGTTGCTTCATCTGAGATCATTGTGATCCCACCATCGGCATACGTCCAAGAAATCTCAATGAGAGAAAATAATCGTTCAACTAAAAGTCGTAGGCTGGACTCTTGTAAAGCGCAAGAAGCTGAATTGCCCTATCAGAAACATCGATCCTGCGAAACCCTCACAGTGGGTCCCAAAGACGGTAAAGGTTATTCTGTCCTGTCAAAAGAAGAAAATATATTTTCTGAATCTCTGCCATCCTGTGAAAACTATAGGTACCCACAAGCTACCCGAGCTTCAGTCATAAATACTCCAAACTTGCAGATGCAAACTCCGACAAATAATCAATACGTTGATAGAATATATGAAACAACAGCATTGGAAGACAGAAAACCCTTAGACGGCCACCACATAAACTATTCAGAAAGTATAATTTCAGATAATCCATTAACAGCAAGAGAGTATATGGAGGGAATCAAGCTTGTGTCAAATTCGATGTTTACCCCAAAAACCTCTGGTGAAAAAGTCCATGACTCTGGATGTGATTATTTTAATAATAGCCATCAGGCAACAAATGAACAGTATTTTTCTACCACCCAAGCTGACAACGCAAATTACTTAACTATTCCTGTGAAAACACATCCATCCGAGCCAGACCCTAAGCAGTCGCCACCTTTGCACATGGATAACGCTTCATTCACCTCCAACGTTTCTTTCCAGCCAGGAGTGGACCTATCTGGAAATAAAATGAGCAATGAATTTTTCCCACCAAAACAAATGGAGAGGAAAACTCCCTCTGATAATTTGTTATATAATGCCCCATGCCATGGTCAACTGCCCCTAAGACATGAAGAGTCCCCCAGTTTCCCAAGAAGAAATGAAAGAGTTTCACCGTTGGGTAAAAGTGCTCCAAGCCCAACAAGACATTTCGCTGCTCCTCTACAGGCACATCGAAAAATGCTGGTTGATCCCGAGAGTGGAAAATGCTATTATGTAGAATCCCCAAGACAACCTCAGTTGAAGATGCTTTATGACCCAGAGACGGGGCAATACATTGAAGTGTTAATACCACCAGCTTCTCTGCCATCACACAGTGGACTTTACCAACCGCCTTTTCCATCAATGATCATGAATCCGGGAAGTTATGGGCAACCTTACATGACATATTCTGGATGTCCGGGTTTTCCCCCTCCACCTGCACCACCTGGCCCTCTGGATCTCCAAGACCAAGCCCCTGTTCAAGAAAATGCAAACTTTAGTGATGATTTTAACCCTTTTGCAAAGCATGAAGCTCCTCCGGTTCCTGATGGCAACTATATGGAAAGTTTATATTATATTCCCACTGGGATGAATTCGAGTCCTAATCCTAGCCAAGTTTTATATTCTCCGTCTACAAGTTCTGGTCCTTTGCCTAGGATGTGACATGCAATGAAACAAAGAAACACTTCAGCCAAAAACTGGGTTGTTGTTTTTTCAGATCCTCCTTCTTCTCCTTCTTATAAACGTCAAGCCAAACCTCTTTGCCTGAATCTTGGAAAAGGATATGGCAGGAAAGTTGGCCGCCTTTTGTTCAGTTTATTAATTTGTTGGGTTCTGAAGGATTCAAGAGATAACATACTTCACTTCCTTGATAAATGTATTTTTATGGAAGCATCTCTGTCCATAATACGCCACATTCTGGTACTAAGTGAACCCAATGGGAGTTTTGGGAGGCTTTTCCGATGGAAGGGCCAGGATCGGCCGACAAGGATCATTTACAAGTTCTCAGTTTGTATCTTGAGGTATGTCATAAAGTTCAGTGTTCTAATGTTGATTCTGCTCCTGAGGAATCCAATTGTTCACCACCTTTAACTCTTCTGTTGACATGAAATGTTCATTCAGTCAATTTTACGAATATTATGGACAAATCACCAATAGTTACAGACATCGTTGTTTCTTACCAGTATTCCACTTTTGCCGTTAGAGTTGAGTCAATTAGTAAAGCTTTTGTTATGAGAACCGAAGACCATGTGGGTTGGACAACTTGAGAGAAGGCTGGGATCATCCCCTGAGCTTCATCTTTGCCAGAGCTCTGTATGAAAGGGACAGAGATCTTGTGACTTCAGCCTTGGTGAGTAGCACAACAGAAATGGTTAAAAAAAAGGGAGGATATTTGTGAGTTGATAGCAAAAGATATTGTGTGTGACATCACATGTGCAAGGACATCATCACACAAATGACAGGGTGTCATTTTTATGATGACATCACGATCCATGAAACTTCTTCATGGCTAGTACTGAAGGCCTATGTTACGAATGCCAATGCTAGTGTACCAGAAGGGAGACTAATCCTTGCCAATAGACAGGAAAGAGTTCATTGAAGAAGGTTTAATATTTAGGTGTGATTAACAGAGCGAGTTAATATCTGGCTTCGCACGTTCATGATTTGGTTTTGCATTCACGTAATTAAAAAGCAAGCTGTAGTTTATGAAACCAATGTAGCTAAATGATGAATTCATATCTTAGAGAGGTGCCCAACACAGGATAACTAAGCACAAAAGCAGGCAACTAAGCACAAAAGCAGGCTCCTTTAATAATTATGTAGGACAGAGAATTTGGGCAGGTGCTGTTGATATCTCCATTTCTACAGCATTATGACCATATTGCTATTTGATTACCAGATGTTGTGAAACCCCTGGGAATTAGGAGGTAAAGGAGGGTTATTGCTTCTGGGCTGTAAACATCTAGATGACACATTAAACCATCTTTGCTGCAATCTCATGAGCATCTGGAGTTTTCAGACCAGATCTGCTTGCTCTCCGATTAAAAGCCATCTAGTCTGCCTGTGAAGACAAAATAGCTCTTCTTCTCTTGATAGCCTCTTTCAGTGGCAGCCATACCAGTTGCTTTCAACAGGAAAAATACTCCTGCTGATAAAAAGTGGAAGTAAAGTCAATCTGTTGTTGCCGCCCTTCACTTTGATCCATTCTTTCGAAGGCTAGGATGCCAAACTAGAGTAAGAAGATCATGATCAGCACATTTACTGGCTCTGAGATAAAATCACTCTCCCTTTTCTGTTGCCTTTTGTCCCTAAGTTATTCTAATTCCTAGCCTTTTGGTATAATAATATAGAGGCCAGACTTCTGTGAGGTTAGTTTTTCTCATCATAATGCTGTTAATAAGAGAAACTTCGCAAGACATTTCCCTAGTACAATGATGGTTAACATTTTTGGGCTCCCGTGCCAAAAATTGCACGTGCCAGCACCAGAAGGTAATGCACCCCGTCCCCCTGTGCATGTGCACACAACACCCCCTCCCTGCGCCGGTGAAACTTCCAATGAAACGGGCTCATTTTTCAGCCTCCAAAGGCTGCAGAGGCTTCCCTCTAGCCCCCGGGAGGGCGAAAATGGCCTCCCCTGGGCTCCAGAGGCCCTCCAGAGGCTGAAAATGGGCACCTCTGATATTTCAGGAAGGCCCATTTTGGGGGGCTCCACAGGCCCTCCAGAGGCTGAAAATGGTTACTTCCGGTATTTCAGGAAGGCCCATTTTGGGGGGCTCCACAGGCCCTCCAGAGGCTGAAAATGGGCACTTCCGGTATTTCAGGAAGGCCCATTTTTCGGCCTCCCGAGGCTGCAGAGGCTTCCCGCAAGCCTTAGGGAGGCCGAAAACAGCCTCAAATGTGCTGAAAATCATTTGGGAGGTGCGTGCATGCGCAGTGCAGGTAAGTTTGGCTGGGTCTTGCGTGCCTGCACAAATGGCTCTGTATGCCACCTGTGGCACGCATGCCATAGGTTTGCCATCATGGCCCTAGTATGTGTCTTTTCAAAGGGGTATCACTCCTTTACTCCTGCTTTGGTCTTCCCTTCAGATTTCCCAAGTCTGTACCCTTCCATTTAACACCTAATGTGAGACACAAAACCTCCGCAATTGTACAATCTTTACTAGTTCACTTCAGCCTTTGCTGATGATTCTGCCTTTTCCCCTTCACAGAAATGTATAGCTACATACAAAGTTACATGATGGTCAGAAACATGTCAGGGATTAGGAAAATAATATGCAATGTTTCTGAAATAGTAAAGCTTTTAAAGACAACAAAGTTGTGCCAGGATCAAATAAAAGAATGGAAGGTGAAGATGAGGAGAGGGAATCAACCACAACATTTACTAATATCACTTCTAGCTCCTTCTTTTGATTTGTACTCTTAAAATCAATTTTTCCTGCAATTGTGTAGATAAGATCTAGAAAGTTGTTAAGTGCAGTTGATCCCTGCCAATTTTGAAAATATAATTTCAGTCAGTGTTGCTTTCCCTCTATAAAGTGTGGTGTAGCTGAAAATGGTGCGTCTCTTTGGACCTCTTTTAAAAATGTGTCAATGCCCTCATGATAAGCTATGGCTACACAATAATAGTTCATCAAACATATTCATTCAGAATCGTAGTAGTGATATACAGATATATGTAAGGATTAAGTGTGTATATGGCATAAAATAAGGATAAAAAGCAGGTCTCACAAACTATTGAAGATGAAAATGTTTTTAATTGTTTTCTATCTTTTTCTTTCTATTTTTTTTCTTATTTTCTTTTTCTCTCTTGCATTTATGTATGTGTTGTTGGTCTGTTTTAATTGTAAAATCAATAAAATGTATTTAAAAAAACATATTCATTCAGCATATTAGGCCATAAAACAAGTTTCACAAACCATAATGTAAGGACTCATACAACATTTAAGTTATCATCTGATTTTTTATTATTATTATTTTGGCTTAGCATTGTGTATGAACCTCATTGAAGCCATCTAAACACTCAATAATTTCTCTATTAATGTATGTTACAAAGGTATAGCCTCATTTTTCAGTTAAACTGCTTTTTTCTTTTTGCTTGAAAGTGTAAGATTTTTTCCCCAGCCAAGCCTTTAAGAGGCAGCTTTCTCCAACTCTTAAGGGAAGCTTCTAGATGAGGCTCTTATTTACAGAGGTGGTATTCAGCAGGTTCTGACCAGTTCTGGAGAACCAGTAGTGGAAATTTTGAGTAGTTCGGAGAAATGGCAAATACGGCCTCTGACTGGCCCCGCCCCCATCTATTTTTCTGCCTCCCAATTCCCAACTGATTGGCTGGGTCTTCTTTGGTTGCCCTGCACAGGAGAACGGAGCTGGAAAGCAGGTTAGTGGGGTGGGGAGGGAATGGGGAATTTGCAGTATCCTTCCCCTACCACGCCTACCAAGCCAAGCCATGCCCACCAAGCCATGCCCACAGAACCAGTAGAAAATTTTTTGAATCCCACCACTGTCTTATTAGCTATATTTAATTTGTATTTTGTAAATGGGCATTAGTGATACATAGATAACATGATTTTCCATTTATGATCATATACCTTCTCTATGTCCAACTGACTTTTCCCTGTGGTAGAAAAAGAATAAAATAAAATAAAATCTCACAGCAAAAGAATGGCTGAAAATATGACTTTCGTCTCTGTTTGCATATCTTTGCATGGATGCTGTAAAATATGATTAGCAAACCATAGCAGGAATTTCATAACACCTGCTTTGCAAAAGCCAAACCAACCAGATGGTGGCATAATCTTACTCTGAACTGAGCATTGATGTGGAAAGTTACCTGTCCCGTTCACTGGACACAGGAAAGGGTTAATGTTTCCTCTCGGCACTATGAAAATTCTGCCATTTTTTGCCCATCAGTTAACTGACAGAGGACCTAAGACAATAGGCATTTTGTTTTGTTTTTTAGTTTTTCTGCCAACTGGCAAGGAGGGAGGCCCAGCCTCTGCCACTGCTTTGGAACTTCTTAAGGGACAACAAGCAGAAATGCTGGGAATGTGATGCTTTGCATAGTTATGTGACAGTGGTGGGATTCAAATTTTTTTACTATTGGTTCTGTGGGCGTGGCTTGGTGCGTGTGGTATTGCTTGGTGGCCATGGCAGGGGAAGGTTACTGCAAAATCCCCATTCCCTCCCCACCCCACTAACCTGCTTTCCAGCTCCGTTCTCCTGTACAGGGCAACAAAAGAAGACCCAGCCAATCAGCTGGGACTCAATGGGAGGCAGAGAATAGATGGGGGCGGGGCCAGTCAAAGGTGGGATTGGCCGGTTCTCTGAACTACTCAAAATTTCCGCTACCAGTTCTCCAGAACTGGTCAGAACCTGCTGAATCCCACCTCTGGTATGTAAACTATTCTGACCAGATTTCTCCAAGTTTGGTCTCTAAGATGTGCATCTAGAATTCCTATCATCCTTGACCACAGTCCTTGATCTAGAATCCAGTAAGCTGGCAAAGTGATTCAGGCATCAAGAAATCTGATAAATTTATTCAGCGTAGTGTCTCTGTTAGACTAGCTCAAGGTCACAAGCGTTTGTTGGTTGTGTTTGCAGAACACACTGAACTTCAAACCAGTCAACCTCATGCCACAGTAATCGTACAACTATAATATTACTAAGAAAACAACAACACATGGTTGCACAGTTGTCAGCATGCTATTCTTTCACAATCACAGACAGCAAAAGATTTTTTTTAAAAAAAGGAAACAGTGCCTTGTTGATTTTGCAGATATCCTTTGACAGAAACTGTTAGGACTTTTTACAGAATGTCTAGAAAATTGCACACAATACGTGCTAGGATTAGCACTGGCAATTTATTTTTCATCGTTTTAGAATAATGTGGAGAATGCATGATTTTTTTTTGCTATTCCAGCAAAAGTAGTGGAGGGGAAAGGTTCTACTTTTCTACTGGTTGGCTGGAAGGAGCGCAGTAATTTGTTTATGCTGTTCTCTGCATTTCAGATTAGGAGAAATGAAGAAAAAAACTATTCCGAAATTGGTGGAAACACTGTGGTGTGAACGTGTTTCTAGTTATCTGCAAACCTGAAGCCTTTCCCTTATTAACGATCAATCTCTCTTTTTCTCTCTCCTTTCTATCTGTTTCTGAGCAGATCAGGCTACCCAAGGATCACGTCACTGCTGGAAAGGGGAATTTTCTTCTGCGCAGTAATTTGTAACATTAAGCTACTTCTGAAATGAGAGAGAATATCTTTGGTGTCTGATTGTCACAAGCAAGTCGGTACAAGTAATATGTCAGAGTTTGATCTTGTTCGGCTGTCCTGAAGCAAGCTTACACCTCAGTTCTCAAATGTTTGTGTACTTGTAAAAAAAAAATGGCGATAGCTATTGCTTGTAGCATAATTTCTTGCTAGGTTACATCCATTAACTATTTACTCTGGTCCAATATGATAGTGAATCTTTGTCTATATTCTAAACCAAGAAGGAAGATGTTTGTTTTGGTCTTATTCGAAGAGAGAAGAGTCTAGTTTATAAATAAGAGGATTCTCGAAGCAACTAAAATTTGGGTCCATTGCTGCCTCTGGTTCATTTGACATATCCGAGTACATCTTTCAATCAATATTTGCATAATAGAATTGGCTTTAGTGAGGCAGGAACCAACAGCTTTTATGGCAGCTGGGAAGTCCTTAGACATCAAACAACCTGCCAGGTTTCAGTTCATTTAGAATTGAGGCCTGCGGGCCAGATACATCACATGCAGGCTATGCTGCAAAGGCAAAAAAATGTCAATCATGTGACATGATCAACTTTGACACCCATGATTTAGATGGTTGAGGTGAAGAAGCCTAGACTTTGGAACTTCATCATTGAAGTCTCCAACTTCTTTGCACTTCAAAGAGCATTGCCTTTTTTGCACTTCCTTGTACTGCTGTGTTTGAAGCTTCATTCTTGTCTGTGATAAAGATTCTAATCTAGATGAGTCATTCCTGCTATGTCTAATCTAAATGTCTGGAAGTACGTAATTCACTATTAAGCCAGGCTACAAAGCTTGATACTGCCCACATGGTCACCCAGCAATTCTATCTGATTAATTTTTCTTTTATAGAAAAACTGCTATATACGAATATGGCCAGTCATCTAGCTTAGCCTGGTGTAATTGACACAAATTGGTAGCACCTCATCAGAGATTCAAGCTGATTTTTTCCTCTCCCTTATCTCTAGATGGAGATTCAGCCTTGGACCTTCTGCATACAAACTATGTGCTCCAGTTGAGCAAAAGCTTTCTTTGCTATGTTGCATTATGTGATATTAAACTATATGCAATCTCTGAGATCCCTCAATACTTTTTTATTTAAAGAGTAACAACTTTCAGAGGCTTAGTGTATGTTTTGTAGACTAAGCTCTCAAGCTGTAGAGCAGCTTAGTCGTACACACAATTTAATAAAATAACAAGCCCAGAATAATTTGTTATGCTATGATCAGCATATATAGAATACTCACAAATCTTATTTCCTTAGACTGGAAAGGATATAAAAACCCATGTTTTGTTTTCCTTTGTTGCTGAACTGACTTTGTTTTCTGATGTTAAAAAAAATAAATGCAAGTTGAAAACAAAATTAAAAGTTAATTTGGATAAGAAAGAAGATGGGATAGGGAATCCACTGGTCATGAAGAGGAATTACTAGTAAGGAGACTGAGGATAATTGAGCAGTTTTAGATGAAAGGTCTAGATGCTGTTAGCCAGTTGTATCTTTTCTTACTCTTTCTTCCACATTTTTTTCTTTGGCCCACAAAAGTATCTCAAATGGGAAAAGGTGGAAGAGCTACAGAATGATTTTTGAAGCTTACAGACTGGAATATAGATTCATCAACACAGTGAGATGACACCCCTCCTGCTATGTAGGTAGTCCTCGATTTAAAACAATTCGTTTAATGATCGTTCAAAGTTACAACAGCACTGAAAAAGTGACTTTTCTCACTTTTTTCTCACAGTAATGACTGTTGCAGCATCCCCGTCACGTGATCAGAATTTATATGCATAATAACTGGGATGTATTTATGATGGTTGCAGTGTCCTGGGGTCATATGACCAGAGCACAGTGGTTAGAGTGCAGTACTGCAGGCTAAGTCTGCCCACTGCCTGGAGTTTGATCCTGACGGGCTCAAAGTGGGCTTGAGGTTGATTCAGTCTTCCATCCTTCTGAGTTGGTAAAATGAAGATCCAGATTGTGGAGTCCATATGTTGATTTTGTAAACTGCTTAGAGAGGGCTGTGAGGGATTATGAAGTGGTATATAGGTCTAAGTGCAATTGCTACTCTTATCACCTTTTACAACCTTCTGACAAGCAGAAGGGGAAGCCAGATTCACTTAATAACCATGTTACTAAAAGGTTGTAAAATGGGGCATAAAACACTTAACAACTGTCTTGCTTAGCAACAGAAATTTTGGGTTCAATTGTTGTAAGTTGAGGACTATTTGTTTCTCATGATAATAATATCCCAAGACTTGTGCAATAATGCTAACTTCAAATGCTCAATTTTAAATTAATGAGTTTACCCCAGCATCTTTTTCTTTCTTCTTTCTTTCTTTCTTTCTTTCTTTCTTTCTTTCTTTCTTTCTTTCTTTCTTTCTTTCTTTCTTTCTTTCTTTCTTTCTCTCTCTCTCTCTCTCTCTCTCTCTCTCTTTCTCTTTCTTTCTTTCTCTCTCTCTCTCTTTCTCTCTCTTCTCTTTCTCTTTCTTCCTTTCTCTTTCTTTCTCTCTCTCTCTTTCTTTCTTTCTCTTTCTTTCTCTTTCTTTCTTCTTTCTTTCTTTTTCTTTTCTTTCTTCTCTCTCTCTCTTCTTTCTCTCTCTCTCTCTTTCTTTCTTTCTTTCTCTTTCTTTCTCTTTCTTTCTCTTTTCTTTCTTTTTCTTTCCCTCTCTCTCTCTCTTTCTTTCTTTCTTTCTTTCTTTCTTTCTTTCTTTCTTTCTTTCTTTCTTTCTTTCTTTCTTTCTTTCTCTCTCTCTTTCTCTTTCTTTCTCTTTCTTTCTTTCTTTCTTCTTTCTTTCTTTCTTTCTTTCTTTCTTTCTTTCTTTCTTTCTTTCTTTCTTTCTTTCTCTCTCTTTTTTCTTTCTTTCTTTCTTTCTTTCTTTCTTTCTTTCTTTCTTTTTTCTCTTTCTTTCTTTCTTCGTTCCTTCCTTCGTTCCTTCCTTCCTTCTTCTCCCCCCCCTTTCTTTTTCTTTTGTGCCTTCAAGTCAGTATTGCCTTCTGGTCTGGTTTAATCCTTCCAGTTTTCTTGGCACGATTTCTGGCTGGAGAATTCTGGGAGTTGAACTCCACATATTCTAAAGTTAACAAGTTTGAATGACACTGATCTAGCAGGTTCCAAGCAGGAGCTGCTAAGAGTCACTTGACAATAAGTATTCCATGTAGGAGAACAATCATAAACTATGAACTATGGCTTAACAAATTCTACAAGAGGAAGGTAGAGGAGCTTTCATTTTTGGCCATCAAGCAAGATGAAGAAAGATGTGGTCTGTTTTCTAACCACACAGGCAGTAGTGTATTAACCATTAAGCAGACTAAGCACGTACTTAGGCACCAGACCCAAAGGGGGCACCACAAAGTTGAGAATAGGGCTTCGATTGTACAGTATGTACAAAGGATGGGAGGCACCAAGATTTGTCAGTGCTTAGGGCACCCGTGAGCCTTAATCAGCCACTGCACACAGGAGCAAAGTGTTAGAGTTGCTTGTTGTGCCTTTCTAGCCTTTCTGTAGAAGGAAGAGTCAAGTGAAGGTAATATAAAGAAGAAAGGGGGAAGACGAGTGAGAAACAGAAAGAATCAGTATTGAAAATAAAACATCTGAATTCCGAAAATCCTGAAAAGTTCTATTTTTAATTTAATGTGAAATGTGATTTTTAGGTAGATTCACAACCTTAATCAAGAACCCAGGCACCACTGGATTTCCCCCCCTTATTGTAGAACCTTATGTGTTTTAGGAGCAGTATTTTGCAAAAGGCTAGGAAAGGGAGTTTTAAGCGAATCCATCAGCACATAAGAGTCTCACTGTGTAAGCCCCACAGCAGACAAACAACACTGCCCTCATATTTCATACACCAATATTACCTTATATTGGCAGCCAGGCATGAAAGGATGTCGGGAACAGGATTTGTCTGCATGCCCGCAGCACAGAGCCAAAGTAGATTACTTTGAAGAGCAGGTGAACTGTTATCTTTTGCAGCGTGTAAACCGATAGACTCCTTTCTCACAATCTTTGAGACCAATCTGCACTATACATTTGCCAAAAGAAGTTCCACTTGATGCATCTCAGGTGGACACTGACCCACAAAAGCATTTAATATCATAATCTGCCTGTTAATCTCATACACGATTCTTGTTTGTGCTTTCTTTTTTCAATTTTATTTCAATACTTGGTTTGTGGTGCAAAATACTTTTTTAATGATTAAGACTCAAACAGAGCTTTTAAGTTAGTTTTTGGAGAAAGTCTGTATTTGGTAGAGTGAATGTAAGAGATCACTATTTTGTAATATTTACTGCAGAGGTGGGATTTAAGCGGTTCTCCTAGTGACTGGTTGGGTAGGTGTGGCTTGGGAGGGTCATGTGATTGAATGGCCATGGCCAACTCGATGTCACTCACGGCAAGGTGGAGCGGCACCTTGCTGTGACTGACGTCGAGTTGGCCACGCCCACTCAGTCACATGACCGATGCTGCAGAGACGGGGCGATTTCCTACATACCTTCCCCACCCCCTTGCTCTTGGGCTGACAAAATAAAAGCCAATCTAAAGATCATGACTGCCGAGCCTACCTGCCAAATGCTGGCAAAAGAAGGCATTGGGGGGGGGGGAAGAGAAGGGCCAATGGAAACACCCCATTTTCCACCTCTATTGGGGTGACTGCACCATGTTGCATCAAGATGAGGAGGGTGGGGAAGCAAAAAGCCTACTCGGTCCATACATACTCACCAGCACAACGGAGAATCTCTCTTCCAGCTCGCCAGCTCTGGCATTGGGAGCTTGAGGAGTAGATTGTTTGCCCTGAAGTCCATCGGCTGCTCTTCCAAGCCCAGCTCTGGCCGATTTTCTTCCAGCACTGATTTAGGGAATCCCGGGAGCGGCAGCATATTGCATGCTTTTCACTTCAAGCAGCCCGGACTGGAAAATGCAATGGCCGGGCCGGAGGAGCGGTCCTCCTTAACAATCCTCCAAACTGTTGCTACCGCTGCAAGCCTGGGTTTCCCGCACAAGCGCTGGAAGTCCGGTATTCCTTCCCCGCCCAGTCAGCCTGTACTCCCCTCTCACTCCAGGCATCGATTCCCCCCAGTGGCCCATGTGTGCAACCCCTCCCCCCCCAAATTTTAAAGAATGAGAGCCGTGGGGAGGCAAGGAGCACTCGCTGTTTTCCTCTATGCCCGGCCTTGGAAAAGCCTGCCCTCACAATTGTATGCTTGCAGCCAGAGCTGGGCTTGCAGCGGTAGCAACAATTTGGAGAATGGTTAAGGAGGACCGCTCCTCCGCCCCGGCCATGCATTTTCCAGTCCGGGCTGCTTTGGAGTGAAAAGCACGCAATATGCTGCCGCTCCCGGGATTCCCTGTACGAGTGCTGGAAGAAAGGGAGTCCAACTATGAGGGCAGGCTTTTCCAAGGCTAAAGCCAGACAGAAAGCAGCAGCAGCAGCTATGCTGGGTGAGCGGACGAGATGAGGAGTGACTGGGAGGGAAAGGGCAGGACCAGCCAGTGGTGGGATTTGCCGGTTCTCCAAACCGCGCAAAATCATAACTACCGGTTCGCCCGAACCGGCTGAATCCCACCATTGATTTACTGTATATATTTGGCTTGGAGGGCTTTTAACGATAATTTCTAATGAAAAAAAATGGTTCTTCTTAAATACCCCATGGCTAAGTAACTGTTGGTTGTTTTACGGTACTGGGATATACTTGAACAAGCTGAGTGTCTGGAAAGATGTCCTTCTATCTGTGATATATAAAGAGAAATTACTACAGTACTGACATCATGCAATGTTTATAATATTTCTTTAAGTTTCTACAGTGTATTATTTATTCTTGAGATTTTATGAAAATGCACCGCGTATGTAACCAGGTATAATATATGAAAACTGACATGAATATTGTAATTTAATAATAAAGACTTTATATAGGTAAAGAGGCATTGCCAGAGGTGTTATATATTTACTTATCAGCCTTGTGAAGCATATCAGCTAGAGCAGACTATATCAAATGAGCACCTGTTTTGATTCTCAAGTAAAAAAAAAAAAAGGAAAATACTTTTCACCATATTCACTAAGATCTAGTTCATTATGCTCAGCATAATGAGTGTCTTTGCCTTAAAAGGTCAATATTTATGTAAATATAGTCCATCGTCTTTCATGGCTTTGTGTGTTGCAAGAATCTCATCTAAATCAGAAGGCTACAATATGTGTATTTATTGAAATGGTGGGTAAGCAAGTTCCAGTTCTGGAAAGTCCACCGAGTTTTTCATGGGTAGATTTTTTTAGAATAGGCCCCTCTGTTCATGACCCTTTCTACTTAACATCTTTCTGTGTAGTGTGTTTACTGGTAGGTGAAGAACCATAATTTGACTTTTCTTCCTTTTATTTGGGCTAAAAGGGAAACTTGACAGAGTTACAAAAGAAAAATGGGGAGAAGGAGGAGAACATCTACTATTCACTGGTTCACCAGTGAACCTGCTTTTTTAAAAAGTTTCATCAGTCCACTAATGGAAAAGAAGAAAAGCCTTTGACTATTTATTGCCTGTTTGACACACTAGTTGCACAAATGTTTAATTTACTTTATTGTCATTGCACCTCCTACAACGAAATCAAACATCATCTTCAGTGCATATCATGACCATGAAAATAAACACGAACACACATCCTTCACACTCCACACATTGAATTGAAAACCCCGACACCACACCAACACTGCACTATACAGTAGAATTCAACAGAGCTACTGCCCTGGGATAGAAGCTGTTTTTCAGCCTATTTGTCCTTTTTTTATTATTCTGTACCGTCTGCCAGATGGTAATAGTTCAAAAAAAGGTTGCCCAGGATGAGATGGATCTTTGAGAATGTTTTGAACTTTCTTAAGGCAGCAGGAGCTATAAAGCTCTTCCAAAGAGGGGAGAGGGCAAACAATTATCTTCTGGGCAATGACGCTAACCCTCTGGAGCGCTATCCTATCTGCCACTGTGCAATTAGCAAACCATACAGAGGTGCAGTAAGTTAAAATACTCTCTGTGGTGCAACAGTAGAAGGTCACCAGCAGTTTTTTATTCAGTTGTTGTTTTCTGAGAAGTCTCAGGTAGTATAATCTCTGCTGGGCCCTTTTGACCAGGGCTGCAATATGGGCACCCCAGATCGGGTCCTCTTTTAGGGTAACACCCAGAAAGTTAAAACTGGTCACTTTCTCCACTCGGTCTCCACTGATAAGCAAGAGCTGGATGTCTGATCTGTTCCTTCTATAATCCACTATAAGCTCCGTGGTCTTATTGGTGTTGAGGACCAAGTTGTTGTCTCCACACCACAAAAGCAACCGGTCCACCTCATCTCGGTAGGCAGACTCATCCCCCCTGGAGATGAGTCCCATCACTGTTATATCATCTGCAAATTTAGCAACAGTATTACTAACGTGAGTGGGAATGTAGTCATGCACATAAAGAGTATACAGTAAGGGACTCAACACGCAACCCTGTGGTGTAGCAGTGTTAAGAATAAGGGCTGAAGAGGGTTGATTACCTAATCTGTCCCTCTGTGAGCGGCCAGACAGGAAATCCATAATCCAAAGGCAGATTGAATAAGAAAGTCCAAGCCCAGAAGTTTAGACACTAGACTGTGTGGAAGAATTGTGTTAAATGCAGAACTAAAATCTACAAAAAGCATCCTCATATAGCCCTCTCGCTATTCTAGATGAGTCAGAGCAGTGTGAAGAGTGATGGTTATAGCGTCCTCTGTAGATCTATTTCTTCTGTATGCAAACTGATATTTATCAAATGTATGTGGAAGACCAGAAATGATGTGCCGGCAGACCAATTTCTCAAATCGATAGGAACTGGTAAGCTGAGCAAACGTATTAGAAATATATAAATAATCCATATAATATATCTGAGACCTACCTACCTCATAGAGCACAGTGGGGTGCAGAATTTATGTGCCCCTATTTTTTTTCTTAGAGATGCAACACCTCCAAAATGGCCATAGGTGGCAGCAACCAGTGACTAGAGGGCATGCCAGCAGCTCCATATGGTATCCAAGGGGAATGCAAATGTGGCTTAGGTAAAATTAAACTGTGGAATCCACAAAGCTGATTTCATACTGGTACAAGTTGTAACACACTAGTTTTGAAGCAGAGTAGGAAAGCATGATTGTAGCTGCCCTTAAACCACAAAAGGATAAGCTGAGGGTGACACTGTCCATTGAAGGCACTTCAGTGAAACTGTTAAAGCATTGTTAGCTTGCAGAACATGTGGAAGAGCCCCACTTATAAACTGGATTCACAAATCATTGGTCATGGTTTCTTTAACCACAATTTATGAGGAAAATAAGAACCCATTTAGCTAGGTTTTTCTAACATGCAAAGCCATAAACAACAGCTTATAAACTACAGTTCTTGAATCCATATAATTCTCACAAATGGAGCAGATTTGGAGACGTTTTACATTTATAATCTAACCCGCTACATGTCCTAGATTAACCACTGAATAGCTTTAAAGAGCAGCTGGAATCCTACATTTATTTCATTTTTTCTATTTATGCTATAGTTTAACCAGTGGTGGGATTCAAATTTTTTTTACTACCAGTTCTGTGGGCCTGGCAGGGGAAGGATTTTGTTAAATCTCCAATCAGAGAGGGTATTTGCCGGTCCTCCAAACTACTCAAAATTTCTGCTACCAATTGTCCAGAACTGGTCAGAACTTGCTAAATACCACCTCTGAGTTTAACCCACTTAACCCAAAGGTGTTTTTTTTTTCAAAAGACAACTGGACTTTCTTTGTTTTTTTCTTTAAAGATGTTTTGTTTCTCATCCAAGAAGCTTGTTCAGTTTTGACTGAATGGCGGGGAATTCAGTAAGACTTCCCACCACTCAATCAGAACTGCAGAAGCTTCTTGGATGAGAAAGAAAAGATCTTCAAAGAAAAAAAACAAAGGAAGTTCAGTTGCCTTTTGAAAAAACACATTTAGGACAACCACAACCTGTATGACTGAAAATCTCCATAGACATCTCCTCTTAAGTGCTTGGATGGCCCACAATCCTCAATCTCTGGGCTGCAAGAGATCTAGAGTGTGTGAATCAGTTCCCTTACTGATTATATGGATTCTTCCCTTCTGATTCTTTGTAGAATGGAATGGTCATTTATTCCCTTAGCCAATCACAAAGATCCTTCCATCATATTGTTCCTTTGTCTCCCAGAATGTTAGGTACACCTTGCCAGTGTTTAAGTCCAGCAGAGCATGGCTCTCTCAGCTTACAACTGGAAGGTAAGAATTCACTAGACAACATGGCACACGATTAGTTTCTCCATTTCCTGAGAAGAGCTAAAAGGGTTAGATCACATGGGACTGAAAAACACTTTCTACTCCACAACTAATTTCGGAAATCAGCCTTGCAAAAGCCTTTTGTGCTTATGTGATCCACCACCCACGAAAGAAAACTGTTTAAGATGCAACCCGAACACCACTGAAATAAATATTTTGATCCTTCTTAACAGGTGCTTCTGATCTATATCGGAATTCTGAATAGACAGCTGGGAGATGACATGGGGCATTTATATCCTCAGTTTGAAAGTTACATCTTAGTGTTTCTTCTATAGAAATGGGACAAAATCATCTTCAGGAAGCTTTGTTTAAATCAGATTATCTCAGGCAGGAAATTTCAGGGCTGAGTGGAGTACTAATATAAAACGTGACATAGATCTGAATCAACTTTCAGGGCCTGTATGAAACTTTCTGATGCATGTGCCTATTTGTGTGTAGATACAGTTGTTGAGGGCCACCTAATTTTAGGTAAAAGCTCCCCCTGCTCTTTTTTGATAGTAATATAAATTACTTTGAATATGGGACCAGCCTGCTCTTTGGCACTTGGAGATTTCCTGCTCATTCAGAGGCTAAATTCCTGTTCTGCCTTTCTGATCACTTTCTTGCACTTAAGTGAGTGATGGCAAAGCTTTTGGCCTCGGCATGTCAAAAATTTGGAAATTGCCTAATTTGACTCTGCTGGTGTGTCACACACCCCACCCACCCCTGAATTAAATACAAAATGGGAATAATTTTCTCTCTTCCCCTATCTAGGCTACCCTGAACAGTAGCACTCAGTCGCAGTGCCGAGGCTGGGCCTGAAGTAGAAACCTGGGCCGCCTTCAGTTCCAGCCCTAGTGTGTGACCCCACTGCCACTCAAAATGGCTGCCTCTCAGGCCATTTCTGCCAAAGTGCGCAAGCCCTGAGGAACGGCACAATTGCCCTCCGAAGTCCAATACTTCTCAGGATATGCCATGTGTCTCTTACCTTCAGGCAGTGTTTTCTCTGTTGACAGGCCCCTGTAGCAGACTGAAAGCTGCACAAAGCCTTTGTTTTTAAAACAGCTTTGGAGAATGCTCCCCCGCAGCCTCTGAAAACGGTGTAATAACATGGCCCGTTCTCGTGTGAAACCTAGAGGCCAGGAAAAAGCACACCATATTCAAATGCAATCTCTGCAGCATCCAAAATTTGTATGAGAATAGAGCATGGTGTCAAGAATAGTTTGTTTGTTTTTTCAGTATTGGTAAACGCTACTGTGTCACCCAAAATGTTGTAGCGTGTCACCTTTGACATGTGTATCATACTAGGTTCACTGACTTACACCTTTATAAAATCTAATGGTCTTCAGTTAATGCAAACAACTGTAGCAATAGTTGCAAATCCCTGACAATTAGAACTTGGACCAAATTATATAAAATATACGCAATCTAGAATGAGACTTACTAGTGCTTTTTTCTGTAGAACGTAGTAGCTCTAGGAGTTATGAGTTTCTTTCCAAAGTGGTAAAAGAGTTAAAGCAGGAACTCTGGGAACAATAAGCCAAAGTAAAAGTAATCTAAGTATTTGGAATGAAAGTAAAGTGAGGAAAAGTTCAAAGAAATGTTTTGGAAATGTGCATAGTGATATTTCAAGGATTGGAATTGAAATGAATGCTATAAATATTAGTGTCGAAGAAAAAATGAGGAAAACGGATATGAAGTTTCTATAATATTTGTAAGGTATCAATAGTCTGTTTGTAGCAAGATAACTATCAAATAAATAAAGACTGGAAAGGTCGTGAGTTCTAGTCCTGCCTTAGGCACAAAGCCAGTTATTCTCTCTTAGCCTAGGTAATGGCAATGGCTTCTGAAAAGCCTTGCCAAGAAAATTACCAGACTTGCCAAGAATCAAAAACTGGTTTGCAAGCACACAAAAAAGTGTGTCTAGATTCCATGTTTTTAAGTAGAGAAAACCAAGTGTTACTTTATGTCTAGGTTTGTCAGAGCTCAAATGTGGAAAAAGAATGGATTCAAATGTCCTGAGTGAATGCAGAGCAGAACCTATGTAAGCAATGGTTGGGAAGGGTGTCCAGATCAAACAAACCAGACTTGAAAATCTGTCTCTTTCTCCTTCCCCAAAGACAGAAATTCAGCAATGGAAGCATGGGTGCCTCCCCCTCCCCTGAAAGATCTAACAGCTTCCCATTGACTTATTCTAGGACTGCCTAGTGGAACCCATCCACGCAAATGAGAAGCCGAACTGTTCCAAGACCTCCTTCAAAACATACAGTAAACACATTCTCTGCTGCCTTTTAAAATAGCTGCTTCGTTTATTTATTTCAATGATTTGTACACTTGGGTGATATCAGGAAGCTTGTGGTACTTCTGCTGCATGACCTTGGTTTACTTCTATAGCATGACTAGAAAAGTAGATCAAATGGGTTGGACAATTATAACTGGGAAATACATGCAGAGGTTCAAAACAAGAGGAGTGAAGTTACTGAAAGATTCCTTCATATGCACACATACTATTTGCCTCTACTCACAACAAGTCAATTTTGCCATCTCTGCTGCTTAATTCTATCATCTTCACCAACCATTCTTCCATTGTAGGTATTTCAGAATTTTTCCATTTTTGTGAATACAGGAGTCTCACTACACTTATCATATACCAAAAAATATATATCCTTTTTTCTAATTATCCATTAGTCCCAGCAAGAAAAGTTCTGGGTTCAATTGTTGTTTGGGAAAATCAACCCAACCCCCCCCACTTTCGGTAAACAAGCAAAACTGCAAAATAACAATAAAAAAAAAATACCTTCTAAAGAACCCAAAAAAACCAATACACAAATGGTAGCAGAAAAAGTGTCTCACTCCCATCCTTCCCCCAAAAAACCAACTGTGTCTTGTTCTATTATTGGTATGTTAACTGTTTCTCTTTGCCTGCTGTTCCTTTTCTATGAAATACTTCTTATGCTGAGATTCACAAAGGCATTTTCAGGCACAGTCTGACCTCAGGCCATATATATATATATATATATAGCATATATATATATTAAGCATATATATATATTGTGTGTGGTATTCAGCTTTGTTCGGGTATTTTCCCACGTCATTATACTTGTGCTTTTAAAGTTGTAGCAAGATTTCGGGAGAATCTCATCTGCCATCATCAGGCTTCTGTAGACGAAGCAGATCTGCAGATGAACACAATACAGAATACGTTCTGCAGACGAACACAATACAGAAGCCTGATGATGGCAGATGAGATTCTGCCGAAACGTTGCTACAACTTTAAAAGCACAACTATAATGACGTGGGAAAATACCCGAACAAAGCTGAATACTATACATGTAAGTACCCACAAAAACTTAAGATATTAATTTTAAACTTAATTTTAAACTTAAGATATATATATATATATATATATATATATCCATCCATCCATCCATCCATCCATCCATCCATTGGTTGAATAATTGTCAAAATATTGTTTGAAACAAAACATCATTCTAGGCAATACATTCATTTTTATTACATAAATTCTCCCCAGTAATGATAACTGAATTTTCTCCCAACTCAACATATCCTTCTTAGTTTCATTTGTTGTCTAATGTTTTTTTGATAAAGAACCAAGGAAAAATATTTTTTCCCAAGCAATTTGTTTAACAAAATTATTTTTAAAATTGGAAGTTCTATTTGTTTATAATATAATTCTCTATCTCCTTAGTGCTTCCTTTAATGTTCTTTCAGGTGGTTAATTATTTTGATTTATTTTTTAAATTTAAAGTCCCTATATTACCTCTTGACTTACCACAGGTTTAACAAACATAAAACCATGTCTCAGCTTCAGTTGCTCCGGAGACCTTTGTCTCCAAAGTTGGAACCTGAACAATATATTCCGAAGAAGAAATTGACGAAAGGTAAGGTCTTCTTGTTCAAGTTTACCTACATATAGCATAACTCTTTATTATGTTGCAAAGCTGATGTATAACTCAGATGTGGACACATAGGGTTGGCTGTGGCTGGTCCTGTGCTATGTAATGATAAATAGATGATGATTTATGACTCAGTTGTTTCCTTAAAAAAATTATTGATTGATTTGATTTATTGAGTGCCATAATAAAAATCATTGGATACGACATGGGTGACAAATAAGTTTCATAAAAAGAATTTCATAAATAATTGTATTAGAAGTTTTCTCTATATCAATAAACCTGCAATAGTTTTTTCTTTTCTATATCAAATACCTGCTAAAGAGCAAAAATATTGGTTTATACACAGATCTGCCAGCAGTACCTGTGGAGATAGAAGAAGGTGGGACTTGGCCCTTTACAAAAAAAAACCTTATAAAGCATGTAAAATAAATGTAGAGCAGTGTTTCTTAATATTTTTTTTTGCTCTCATTATACTTTCCCTCTTTTAAAAATTGTGGAGGACCCTCAAAGTATTTTTGCTTGAATGGGTTATATTTATCTACACCCATCTTTTAATCATATTGTTGTACTTTTACTGGTATTTTTATTATTTCATTGTTTTATTATTGTTAATATTGACATGTTTATATTTTTATCATTTTAATAGCCCCATGGTGCGATGGGTGGCAAATATAGTTAAGAAATAAACAAATAAATAAATTTATCAATATTTACCAGATTAAAAATTGAAATTGACACATTTGTAGAATATTTATTTATTGAATTATGTAAAAATAACAATATTAAATCCATTATATAATCAAGATAAATAAAATACTGTTCATGAAATAATCTATTTTAACAGGTAAAACATAATGACAAGAATGACACTGTCTTACATTTTTGCAAATGTCTTCAACATCGGGCAAATAATTTTGATTTTGTGGATCTCTGAGAGAGCCTTGGGGACCCCGGGAGTCCTTAGATAATCACACTTTTAGAAAGGAAAAGCACTTCCTTCTCATAACAAAGTTGGTACTGGTTTTTTTTTTAACATGCCAGAAGTTCAACAAAGCCCACTTTTACTCTCAACCTCTTCACATTATTCCCTTCAGGCTAAAACCTCTAATCTAGCATCTACCATGCAAGCCAACATAAGGTGGGGAGGTATTTACAGTGCAGTGGTAGGATTCAAATTTTTTTACTACCGGTTCTGTGAGTGTGACTTGGTGTGTGTGGCGTAGCTTGGTGGGCATGGCTTGGTGGGTGTGGCAGGGGAAGGATACTGCAAAATCCCCATTCCCTCCCCACCCCACTAACCTGCTTTCCAGCTCCGTTCTCCTGTGCAGGGCAACAAAAGAAGACCCAGCCGATCAGCTGGGACTCAGGAGGCAGCGAATAGATGGGGGCGGGGCCAGTCAGAGGTGGGATTTGCCGGTTCTCTGAACTACTCAAAATCTCTGCTACTGGTTCTCCAGAACTGGTCAGAACCTGCTGAATACCATCTCTGTTACAGTGTACTGATTCAACACCATCCTGGTTTCAGGAATGTTTCAACCCACATCAGAGTATCGGAGCAGATATTTTTGGGATGCAGCGGGATGCAATTCTCAAAGTGATAAATACAAGCTGTAAACAGTTGTTCATTGAATCACTGCAGTTGTTAAGTTAGTAACACGGTTGTTAAGTGAATTTGGCTTTCCCATTGACTTTGCTTGTCAGAAGGCCACAAAAGGTGATAACATGATAACGTGACCCCGAGACACTCAACCATCATAAATATGAACCACTTGCTAAGCTTCTGAATTTTGATCATGTGCCTATGGGGATGCTGCAATGGTCCTGTGAAAAATGGTCATAAGTCACTTTTTTCACTGCTGTTGTATCTTTGAAGAGTCACTAAACAAATGGTTATAAGTCAAGGACTTCCTGTACTGCTCCATTACTTCTGCTTCAGGAACAATTGCCAATGGGCTGTTCTTTATAATCTTTTGCTGGATGCTGGTGTGAGAATACGTACATGTGAATATAATGACTGGAGCCAGCAAATTTTGCTCTAATTCTGATATTGTATTCTTTTATTTTTGGCATCTATCTTCTTCCCCAAGCCCCAAAAACTTTAACCTTAGACTTTCTACTATTGAGCTCACCCCTTTCGTAAGAGGTCTGTAGGGGGCGTGCATAAGCGCACCAACGTGCCTACCGTTCCTGTCCTATTGTTTCTTTTATATATATTTTTTCTCATATGTATCCATGTATTCATAACTATGTTTTAACTTATACCTATTACCTTGTAAGCAATTGACAAATCAAATCAAATAAATAAATAAAAATCTTTGTTTCTACAAAGCAGGTGTTCGTGAAAAAGAGAAAGAACCTGAAAAAGTGCTTGGAGATGTTGACAGCCATCCTGAAAAGAGCCAACCAATTTCTTTGTGCTTTCCAGATGATGATTTTGGTGTCCAGCTTCCAGGCCCTGTTAAGAGAAATTTCGTTATCCCTGTCTATTTGACTGGTCCCCCTAGCTTCCCAATGAAAAACCGCCGTGCCCCTATGCGGTTACAGCATCCTACGCTGTACCCATTTCATTTACCACCAGAATTTATGGTGAGCGGTGTGACTATGGTAACCTCTCCTCTCCGTTCTGTAGTCCAAAAATCTGTCCCTAAAAAGCCATTCATTTCTCATTATAATTGTGAAGTCTTCAGTACCCAGCTGATTGCTAAAGAGATGAAAAGTCCAGAGAAAGTTGCCACCATATACTTAAAACTGAGCGAGTCTGATAGAAAACTGGAAATTCCAGGTATTGAGTCCTTCCATTTCCTAAGTTTGGGTTTGTTTTAGAGAAGAAAGGGAAGGAGTGTGTGTGTGGGGGTCTCTCTTCATTTTATCCCTTCAGAAGCAAACATGTGAACTAGGCTTGGTTGAATGACTGATTCAAAGTCAACCAAGGAGTTTCTGTGAGTGGGAAAGCAATAGAACTCGAGTTTGGGATTCTAATAATATTCTTATGTGAACTCTGAGCTGTCATAGGGCAAAGTGGGTAGATGAAAGGTTGAAGACATTAGGAGAAATTCTGTCTTTTCTCAACTGAGTATATATGGAATCTTGCGCTAGTCTAATTGGGACTTAAACAAAAGCACTCCTATTACGGGGCATGAATGTAACTGCAGCATTTTGTTGTAAATCCTCACTTGTAAAAAAACATATGCTACTTCCTAAAATGGTGAAAACATGACACACTCAAGAACAAATTAAATGAAATATATCCCAGCCTTCCTGAGCTGCATGACTTTTGTTGAGTTATAAATAAAACATATGTAAATTGACTACAGCAAACACTAATTAAGCATAACAGTAATCTCTCAGATGCCAATATAAAATATTTGTTTTTTTTCTTGATAATTTGAAGTACAAGCAGTTCCAAATATAGGAGGAAACCACACAGCAATACATTCCCTGGATGTATCTTGCGTAGCAAAACCTATTTTTAAATTCCTTATACGGTACTCACTTATTTGGGTTTTTACCATGAATGGCAGATACACATTCAAAGGCAGATAAATGGCTACAAGGATTTCTCTTCTTTATGAATGAACCAACTATTGTTAGATGGATAATGTTTTTCAGAAACAAGACAAAGGAGGAAAAAAAGTCCAAAGAGCATGTTGGATGAAGAACAGATCGTGCAGGATGAGGAACAGATCATGCGAGAGAAAGAGAAGATCATTCAGGATAAAGAACAGATGGATATGGAAAAGGGTATGAGAAAATAGAACATGCTCTATGAAGGTATAATTTGTTTGTATAGTCTGTGGTGGAAGTGACTTGAAAGAGTGTACTAACCCAGCCAAATGTAGATCCATGATTAAACCCTCTCTTTCATACCACTCAACATAAAACACATTGGCTGATTTATACATTGCACGATGATTATGCAATTACTTGATTGTAACCATGGTTTATTGAATAAGCCATAATTGTCTAGATTCACAACTTGCAAAATCATAAAACATCATTTACAAGCCACCACAGCTACATTCACCAATTATGCTAAAAATAAATAAATCACACCAAGGTCCTGACTCCTGTCACATAATGGAAATTTCTTCTTTGAATTAATAATACATTGAATTCAGGACAATGTGTAGTCTCCTTTCTTTCATATCATACATTTCTTCCCCAAACCCCCAAAAAACTTTAACCTTAGACTGTCTACTATTGACCTCACCCCTTTCCTAAGAGGTCTGTAGGGGGCGTGCATAAGCGCACCAACGTGCCTACCGTCCCTGTCCTATTGTTTCTTTTTTATTTTTCTTATATGTATCCATGTATTCATGACTATGTTTTTACTTATACCTATTATCTTGTAAGCAATTGACAAAAATAAATAAATAAATTTTAAAAAAATATTTTGTATGATAAAGCAATGTTTGCCAAGATGTCCCAAAAGAGAAATATGGGGAGCACCGTTGAGGAAATAAATAGAATTATTTCTGGCCCATTTCTGTTGTCTGTGTTGCCACATCTCCTTCTTCTCAGCCCTGCATGCATTTTCTCATCTGCTCCCATTCCAAATTTAATACAAAGTCCCCATTTCATTCTCTTTTCCCTGCACTGCTTTTCTGAAGAAAGCAAGGGACACGGTTCATAGTCTACTCCCTATCATGGATATTGCTAAACCTTTCCTGCTTGAATAAACAGTTGGATGTCCCTTAATCAGGTCATTTACAAATGCAAAGGCCTAAAACTATTCACTATTCACTATGGTGGTCTATTAGCAAGCCTTGTGAAGCCACAGTGTATGATTATCTGGGAGAGTTGCAAGGGAGGTATATTGATAAAGCCATCCGTTTATAGACGCCTGTAGCCTTCTCTTAACCATAAATGCTATATCATCATGAGTTCTGGACTGGACTGGATCGAAATGTGACATCGAGGGAGTGGCAAATAATTTGTCCAGTAAGCAAGAAAATGTTTACAAATCCAGGATGATGTTGCTTCATGAATACATCACCAACAATATCAGAAGCTTATGTTTTGCAAGAGCTGATGATTTATTATGTGCCATCAAGTCAGTCAATGTCAACACTTAGCAATTCAGTTGATAGATTTTTGCCAAGGCTTCTTGTCCTTAACTTGGTCCTTCAGGTCTTCCAACAATGCATCTGTTGCCCTTGTAACTGACTCCATCCTCCTTGCTGTTTCTTTCTAAGCTTTCCCAGCATTATAGACAGCAGTGTGTGATAAAAGTTTAAGAATCAGTCTGCTGGCTCCATTGCCACTGCTGTGTGTGGCGCTGCCAACTGCAGAACAGCTGAACAATGCGCTAGGCATTGCTCTTCAGCTTTGCTCTCAACCAGCTTGCAAAATTCTGGAAAAATTCATCTTTGGCTCTCTTTAGAGAGGCTTCCTTTCCTTTTAGGTCAGACTGAGCACCTTCCAAATTGAGGTGAATATCACAAGCCGTATTAAATATCCAATCACGATCAAATGTTAATCTTCTGTCAAGAGAAGCTTGTCAGTGCTGTTGGCTAATCATCATACCCCTGAGGTGCAAAATGTATAGTTTTGATTTTCAAAGGTTATGAGTTGGAAGGGTATCCTTTCATTTCCTAAACAGCTGTTCCCACCTGTCTAGAAACATTCCAAAATTATTCCAACTATTCTGGAAATATTTCAAGTATGAAATAGCCTAGTTTGAGTGCAAAGCATTTGTTTTAAAGTACTTGCCTCTTTCAAAGTAAGAATATTTCTAGAGTGGTCATGTCAAAGGGAGGGTAAGGCTGGAACAGCCCAGGATGGATATTACTTCTTTCAAATGTGACTTCAGAAAAATTAATTTGGGAGAGAAGACATTACTTTTTTAATACCTAATGCCTACATGGCAGAGGAACAATTTATCTGTGGCACCACCTGTCTTTGAGGGTATCTGCCCATGCCATTAAAGAACATAGGATAGGCATGCTCCAGAACCCTTCCCTTAAGCACTGCCATTTTGTGGGTTCTCAGAAACATACATTGCAGTCTATTTTATTTATTTATTTATTTGTTTATTTATTTATTTATTATTTGTTTATTTGTTTGTTTATTTATTTGTTTATTTGTTTATTTTGTCAAGCGTGTATTAGATAAGAGATATAAATATAAACATGATTATTATTATTTTTTTTGATAAAAGTTTTATTGATTTTAACAACAAACAAAAAACACATAAAACATAAAAACATAACATAAAAACATCATCATTCTTCATAAATTTACAAACAGTGTATCGGTTGGTTTACCACTCCTTTTTGTGCATCCATTTCATAGTCATCATAATAATTATGTTACATAATAACTCATATTATCAATCAACAATTATATATCCTGATATCATTATTAAACAATCATTTGACTATAATTTTACTAATTCATACTTAAGCGAGATAACTATAATTTAGTTAATTTATTTTATAACAGATCGTAAAATCATACCAAGTCTATCTTAATAAAACATTCTAAAGATGTTATCAAAACCAAATATATATATATATATATTCATTATTTCCTAGATTTCTAAATATTCTATTATTATATTGTATTATCTAACCATTGGTAAAAAAGATCCCAAACTTCATAAAATTGTTTATCTTCTTGTTCTCTAATTTCAAATGTCAATCTAATCATTTCAGCACATTCCAGTATTTTCTTAATAATTTCTTCCTCTAATGGTATTTTCTCACTCTTCCAATTTTTAGCAAATACAATCCTAGTCGCTGTTAATACATTTACAATAAAATATTTTAAGTTTTTATTATATGTATCAGGTAAGATTCCCAATAAAAAAATCTCTGGTTTCAAATCTATATGTTTCTTTGTCATTTTTTCCAACCATATGCGAATTCTAGTCCAATATTTCCTGGCCTCCTCACAAGTCCACTACATATGGTAATATGAGCCAGGAATCTGATGACATTTCCAGCATTTTTCAGATTTGTTCTTGAACATTCTTGCAATTCTTGTCGGGGGAAATGCCACCTATAAAACATCTTATACAAATTTTCTTTATATGCTGTTGACATTGTCATTTTGTAATTTTGAGACCACAATTTTTGCCATTTCTCTAAATCAATCCCATATCCAAAATTCTTCCCCCAAGCAATCATTGTTTCTTTAACTTGTTCTTCCTCTAATTTAATTTCCAACAAATAATTATATAGTTTTTTTATCACTTTTTCATCAGTACCTGTCAAAATCCTATCTAAATCAGTCAATTTATCATAGAATCCTTCCATTTTAGAATCTTTAAGATACCTTGAATGTGTTGTGAATCAATAAAAGTTACTAGCATAAATGCAAATCAGGGTTTGGAAACCTGCACACCTGATTGGCCCTTATACAACAACTAGGGATTGGTCCATAAGTAGTCCCTGATTGGCCACTATTTTGACACTTCTCATTGGTTATAAGTTTGAATTTGTTGCACATGTCATTGGTTAATAAGGTAGCAGATAACCCTATAAAAGGGTTGCTGTTGCCCATAGCCTTGCTCTGTTCTGTTCTATTTACGATTATTCAAGAGTTGAAGTCACTGGTCAGATGTCTGGTCTCCATTATTCCCCAAACTTAACAGAATGTATTTGCGCATATGAAAACCAATTCATCTTTATGCCTTGTTCTTCTAAATTTTGCATCATTTTAAGTTCACCCTTTTCATCTAGTAATTCCCCATATCTAACTGTTTGTTCCTTCTTATAAGTTATAGGATAAGAAAAAGCTTCAATAGTTGATAACCAAACTGGGATTTTCAAATAACATTGTTTCTTAATTTTCTCCCAATTCAACCATAACAATTCCCGTATATAATGCCTTCTAAAGTAACCCTGTGATTTAGTTCCCTTATACCATAAAAAAGCATGCCAACCCAATAATAAATCATGTCCTTCTAATGCCAACAATCTAGCCTTTCTTAACGTTATCCATTCTTTAGCCCACATTAAGTTTGCAGCTTGATAATACAACTCCCAATTAGGAAGGCCAAATCCTCCTCTAATTCTAGCATCCTGTAAGAGTTTTAATTTTATTCTCGCTTTCTTACCTTGCCATATATACTTCAACACAATTTTATTTAGTTCTTCAAAGTAATCCTTACCTAACCTAATTGGTATTGTTTGGAACAAATATAAAATTCTGGGTAAAATATTCATCTTAATTGTTGAAATTCTACCTATCAATGACAATTGTAGGTTTTCCCATTTTTTCAGATCAGATGCTATCTGCTGTTTAAGTTTAATATAGTTATTCTCTTTCAGTGTAGTACATCTTGACGCCAAATATATCCCCAAATATTTAACTTTGTTCAGTAACTTGAATTTTCAATAGTTCTGCCAGCTCTTCTCTTTGTCTTAACAACATGTTCTTTGTCAGAATCTTTGTTTTGTCTTTATTTATTTTCAAGCCAGCCATCTCACCATACATCTCTATCTTTTCCAATAGTTTTAAAGCTGTCTCTAGAGGATCTTCCAAAATAAAAACCAAGTCGTCTGCAAAGGCTTGCAATTTAAATTCCTCCTTTTTAACTTTCATTCCTTTTATGTTTGTATCCTCTCTAATATTTCTATTTAACACTTCCAAAGTCAATATAAATAACAAAGGAGATAATGGGCATCCTTGTCTTGTACCTTTTTTTAATATTAATAGAATCTGTAAATTCTCCATCTATCATTACTTTTGCCATAAAACATGATTATTAATACATTAAATGGATACGAATAAAAAGGAAACATTAGGACAGGGACGGTAGGCACGTTAGTGTGCTTATGCACGCCCTTTACTACTCTTAGGAATGGGGTGAGGCCAATAGTAGACAGTCTAAGGTTAAAGTTTTTGGGGTTTGGGAAAGAAACCAGAGTCAGGTAGAGTATGCCAGGCATTGATCACTCTGTTGCTAAAGTCGTATTTCCTGCAATCGAGTTTGGTGCAGTTTACCTTGAGTTTGTATCTATTGTGTGCTCTTGTATTGTTGTGGTTGAAACTGAAGTAGTCACTGATGGGTAGGACATTGCAATAGATAATTTTATGTACTACACTTAGGTCGGACCGAAAGTGGTGTAGTTCTAAGTTGTCTAAGCCTAAAATTTCAAGTCTGGTGGCATAAGGTATTCTGTTGCAAGTAGAGGAGTGGAGGATTCTTCTCGTGAAATATCTCTGGACTCTCTCAATTGTGTTAAAGTCCGATATGCAATGCGGGTTCCAGACAGATGAGCTGTATTCGAGAATTGGTCTAGCAAATCTTTTGTATGCTCTAGTTCAGCGGTCTCCAACCTTGGTAACTTTAAGATTTGTGGACTTCAATTCCCAGAATTCCCCAGCCAGCTTTGCTGGTTGAGGAATTCTGGGAGTTGAAGTCCACAAGTCTTAAAGTTGCCAAGGTTGGAGACCCTGCTCTAGTTAGTAGTACAATATTACCAGAGAAAAAGCTACGCAGGATTAAGTTAACAAGTCCCTGCCCCATGAAATACCCTCCCTCCTGACATAGATAGACCCCCTCCCCTTTTATCTTTTTGACTGACTCTTTTGCTATGTGCTGGGATAAGGGGAGATCAGGGTGAGATGAGAATTGGGGTCCCAAATGTGTTTTTTCAAGAGGCAGCTAGACTTTCTGGCTTTTCTTTGAAGACGCTTTGCTTCTCATCCAAGAAGCTTCTTCAAGCTGAAGAAACTTATTGGATGAGAAGTGAAACACCTCCAAAGAAAAAACAGTTACCTCTTGAAAAAGCATCTTTGGGACAATCATGACCTGAATGACTGAGAATCTCCATAGACAATGGTGCCTGTGTTTGTTCTGGCTTTTCTCTCCTCACCTGTTTTTATATATATAAAACATGTGATACATATATTGCCTAATATTATATATATATATATATATATATATATATATATATATATATATATATATATATATATATATATATATATATATATATATATATATTGCCTAATACTCTGTTATTTTTATTTCAGAATTAGAAGAAGAAATTGATTTCATTAAATCATTTGTCTCCGGAGCTGGATACAATACTGAATTAAGTGCAATAGATAAAGCCAATGAATTGCTAGACAAGGCTGAAATGGCGGTTCTGTTTTGCATCATGCATAGACAAACTAGACTTAATCTTAAGGTATAGTTCCCAAACAGCCAAGTATACTGTCTTGTAAATGTATTTTCTACACTAGTTTTAGGATTTGGTAATAACTGAAATTGCCACAATCACTTTCTTTTCCAGAAAACACCAGATCATGTCTAGAATTGCTAGTTCAGAATACTCTGTCGAAACACAGAATAGATTCTGCATATGGCTATTAAATAAACATGCCATTTCATAAGGCCATATATTAATTTTTATGTAATATAATCTTACCACACACTTTCTGTCCATTTTCACAAGACATAGACTAATGTTTTCTGATGAATTTTCCATTTATTGCCTCAAAAATCTTCATGGAAAGTTAGGCTGCACACAATTGCCCTCTGATCTTAATAGATAAGCAAGGATTGAACTTTGGACTCTCTCATTAAAAATCCAACGCTATCATGTACGACACAATGGCTTCATTTATATGACACAATAAGCCACAGTAAGGATTATCTGCTGTCTGTCTGTCTTGTCTATTATTTAGCATAGCGTAGCGTAGCGTAGCATAGCATAGCATAGCATAGCATAGCATAGCATAGCATAGCATAGCAGAATAGAGTAGAATAGAATAGAATAGAATAGAATAGAATAGAATAGAATAGAATAGAATAGAATAGAATAGAATAGAATAGAATAGAATTCGTTATTAGCCAAATGTGTTCAGACATACAAGGAATTTGTCTCTAGTTTAGTGCATAAATATACATAAAAATAGCAAGTAATAGGTCATAGGTCATAAACCATAATTACAATCAATAATCATAAGTTACAAACTACAATTGATAAACGTAAGAAACCAATAGGAGAAGATGCTAGGAAAGATGAGAAAATATGAAAAATGAGGTAGTGCTGTGGGAATTACGTCTTCAGTAGACTGATGGCATGGGGGGAGGAATCATCTATCCATTATAAAGAGTTGACAGTCATAGATGCTATTATCTACTTCCTGTCAGCATTCCAGAAAACCTTCTTGTCATCCTTGGCTTGTTAATCACACGTGGAGGCTTCCTGAGATATAATGTATACTTTCCAGTCCCTAACTGGGATTTGGATTTGTGGAAACCAGAATTTAAAACCAAGGTTTGTTGTGGCTTTCTACTCGGGTTACTATCATTCCAAAATAGTGCCCATCTAGTCCAGAAGAAGGTCTAAGCCTCAAGCAAGCATCTGGCAAGTTTTGTGGGAGATGACTTATAGTACATATATGTTCTACAGGTAGTCCTCACTTAATACTTAAAATTGAGCCTGCAATTTTGGTTGTAAATTGTTGCAGTCATGAAGCAGGTCACCATGTGTCTTAACTTGATTTCATGGCCATTTTTATAATAGTCCTAAAGCAAGTCACTGTGGTTGTTAAGTAAGTCATGTGGTTGTTAAAAAAAACAACACACGGTTAAGACACATTTTTTTTGTTGGAAAGTGGCAAAAAAAATATCACCAGAAACTGGCAAAAAATGTTGCAAATGAGTCATGGGACCACAGGATGCTTCAGTGCATTCACATGAAGGGGAGTGTATGGCAGGCAACCTCTTTTTCCCACTTCCAATCACAATTTATTGAACAAATCATAGGGGCTCGTTTATATATAGCATAAAAACCAAAATGGTAGGGACAGCATATCTGGGCTGCAAAAATGAGCATTACAGGGCAGGACAGCGGGATGAAAAAAATGTTTTTTAATAAGTAATAAGTAATAGATGAATTTGCAGATTAGATTTGTATCACTTTCTTTCTCTCAAACATGCATGCCACTCACATAGGGGTGGGATTCTACCGGTTCGCACCTATTCGCTAGAACCGGTTGTTAACATTCTAAGCAGTTCGGAGAACCGGTTGTTAGAAGGAATTACTGGCCTAATCCTGTAAGGAAGGCAGGAAGGAAACATTCTGGAGTTGCTTACAGAAACTGCCTCTCCATTAACCTTTATTACATTCTTGGCAGGACTAGATTTCCTGTCTCAGGAACTTCTCTGGAGTTTTTTTCCTCTCCTTTGCTGGTACTTTGCTTGTGTGGAGTGACCATTCAAAGTTACAATGGCACTGAAAAAAGTGACATATGGCTATTTTTCACACTTACGACTGTTGCAGCATCCCCACAGTCATGAGAGGCCAGGGGAGGAGATGCGTGCCTCGATGTGAGTGATATTGAGTTGGCCACACCCAGCCAGTCACATGACCACCAAGCCATGCCCACCAGCTAAGCTATGCCCATAGAACCGGTTGTTAAAAAATTTGAATCCCACCCATGCACTCACAGTCCTATTATCGGTAGTGTTTGGTTGATTAATTTTAGGAGTGAGAGGAAATATATTTTTTTTTCCAATAACCATTTCATTGTTTAGAGTATTGTAGTATCAAGGGGCTGTTAAACAAAAAGTGTAGTGGTAAGTGATTATAATTCCAGATCTCCCACACATTTAGCTTCAGTGCAAAGCCAGTTTGATGCAGTGGTTAAGGTACCAGACTAGAAACGGGGACATTATGAATTCCAGTCCCACCTTAGACACAAAACCAGCTGGATGATCTTGAGCCAGTCACTCTCTTTCAGCCCTAGGAAGAAAACAATGGCAAAACACTTCTAAAATATTGCCAAATAAACACCTGGAGTCAATACCGACTCAAACACACACACACACACACACACACACACACACACACACTTCATTGGGACTGGTAATCAACAAATTCCCTGAAACTACATCATCTAATTTAGGAAACAGATTCTGTTGATGCATCTCTATATAGATATATCCAAATCTTGAAGTCTAAACTCTGACAAATCCCTATTCTTCTTAAAATAAACATTAATTTGATTTTTTTTTGCTTGATAATCTTTAGGCACATTTTCTCTCTCAGCTTCCTGACCTCTTGCGTTTGTCTGATTTCTTGTTGTACCTAAACTTGTCATATAATAATTTGGATTGCTTTCCATTAGAGGTGAGTGTAATATGTGCTTTTAAAAATGTATATTAGAGAAGCTTTTGTTTATATAATCCTTAAATATAACTGTGGCCTTGTGATATATATTCCTCACTGATTCGCTAGATGTTTAGAAATTATTGCTCAGTGGCTTAGCTGCCAATACACAAAGTTTCTTTGAATTGATCATAACTGCACATTGAATAATTATTTCACTGTATATTTTTATATGAGTTTTCTTCTATGTGCTTAAATGGTATATAAGGAATTTCCCCCTTACTTTATTTTCAAAAGACTCAGTCTGTGAGATAGATGGAGCTGTCAATGAGCATGCACCATAATGATGTAAGATTTGAACCTGGGTATCTCCAATTCCACTCTAATGTCTTTACCGCTGCATCTTATTAACTCTCTGAGAAGGCATAACTACTGTATGTTCCAATGAAACTTTCCCAACTTGGTGCCCTCCAGCTATGTCAGATGGCTGAGGAAAGGTCATTGTGAGCAAGCCATCTTCTGCCCTGAGCAGGAACACAAACTACAAAACCTCTAAAGTCCTTTTCAACTTTGCACTTTCATATTATTTCCTCATACAGAAACTGTATGTCCTCAGAGGCCTAGCGATGCAAAGGAAAGATAATGGCCTTTGCTTTCCTAGTGTGTGGGTGACAAAGTAAAGAAGTAGAGGAATCTACCAGTAAGGACCTGCGGACTACTAGACCGCATCCAGACCAAATCCAGACCAAATCCCTAGTTTTATCAGTGCCAACGATTAAAATCCATTAAAATAAATCTTCCTTAGCTACACTTAGCTGTTCTTCCTGACATCTACATTTCTACTCCACACATATACCATAACTTTCCAACAAAATGTGCTTCTCACAGGATTCCCCCCCAGGGGTGGGATTCAAACTTTTTAACAATCAGTTCTGTGGGCGTGGCTCAGTTGGTGGGTGTGGCTTGGTGGTCGTGTTATTGGCTGGGCGCGGCCAACTCAACATCACTCACATCGAGGCACGCATCTCCTCGCCTGGCCTCTCATCACTGTGGGGATGCTGCAACAGTCGTATTGGTCACTCCACACAAGCAAAGTACCAGCAAAGGAGGAAAAAAAAAATTCCAGAGACGTTCCTGAGACAGGAAGTCTAGTCCTGCCAAGAATGTAATAAGAGTTAACAGAGAGGCAGTTTCTGTAAGCAACCCCAGAATGTTTCCTTCCTGCCTTCCTTACAGGATTAGGCCAGTAATTCCTTCTAACAACCGGTTCTCCGAACTGCTTAGAATGTTAACAACCAGTTCTAGCGAATAAGTGCGAACCTGTAGAATCCCACCCCTGTTTCCCCCCCATATATTTTCCATATACCCTCTTTTTGTTTTCAGAAATCTGTATCCTCCTTTATCTTAGATCCAGTTTTAGCCCAAGACATTTCACTGTTTAAGGGGAAACAGCAAAAGGCCCAGGGCATTCAATCATATGTGCAGAACTTGAAATTTAAAGCTGCAGCATAAACAAACCAGTAGTAGGGTTCAATTTTTTTTTACTACTAGTTCTGTGGGTGTGGCTTGGTGGTGTGGTGTGGCTTGGTAGGTGTGGCTTGATGGGCATGGCAGGGGAAGGATAAAATCTCCCACCCCACTCCAGGGGAAGGATACTGTAAAATCTCCATTCCCTCCCTATTCCTGGGGGAAGGTTACTGCAAAATCCCCATTCCCACCCCACCCCACTAACCTGCTTTCCAGCTCCGTTCTCCTGTGCAGGGCAACCAAGGAAGACCCAGCCGATCAGCTGGGACTCAGGAGGCAGAGAATAGATGGGGGTGGGGCCAGTCAGAGGCGGTATTTGCAGGTTTTCTGAACTACTTAAAATTTCCGCTACCGGTTCTCTAGAACCGGTCAGAACCTGCTGAATACCACCTCTGAAACAAACACCAGATACCTCCAAACGTTGTTACATCATTTTTAATTTGACTGAAGAACTGCATTTAATTACTTTTAAATGTAAATGAAATAATACTTATAAAACATAGTTTTTGTTTTGGCCCCATTCCTTAATTTAGGGAATGTAGTGTAAGCATGGACCTCGGCCCTGAGAAAGTTGTATGCCTGCCATCTGTAGCATATGGTAATTTATGGAACATATTAAAAACTGATCATCCCTAAAACAGTGTTTTAAATAATCACTTCTTTATATTTGAATGCCAGCTCCATTCTATCCCCATTGCCTCTAAGACAGATTTCAATCCAGTCACCATAACCATTGACTGGAGAACCTTGAGCAATATCCAGAAAAGCTAGAGGGGATCAGGTTGAGGAAAAAAAATGATCTATTTCTTTGACTCATAATTATCTTTGCTCAGGATTTCTTATCTGTGCTATCTGAATCTTTCAACAGCTATCAATTCTTTCCATGATTGCTCTTAAGGTATATGTCAATAACTTTGCCACTTACTCAATTGAGTAACTCACAATCTTTGTCTTGGCTTTATTCTCAGTTTATTCCTTTTCTGCTCTGCCTTTTCCATTGTTGACAAGACATATAATTTTATCATGTACAACATTCTAAAAATCCACTCTTTCCATTGTATTCTGTCAGCTAAATCTTTGCTTCATAATCTACCATCATAATTAATGCCATGTTCCTATCTGCCTTATGAACCTCTATTAGGAAAAGAACAGTTATGTGATTCCTCACCATGCACTCCTTATGATGTTATAACATGATGGTGTCTGACTTCATTTATGTGAAAAACACGGACACTAGACCACCAATGTGGCTATTGCCATAAACTGGTTAGCAGACTCAAAGAAACAAAAATGGGGGGGAATTAATTTTCTTACTTCGTCTGTGTTCATATAACAGGGTAGCCCATTCATTAATTAATCCTATTGCCTGTGGAACTAGCCAAATTGCTGTATGACCTTGGCCCTTCTTTAACAAGGGAGGGTGACTTGAGCCAGAGTTCAAATAGTTCTGGTTAATTATTACTAAGATATATATTTCTTGAGATGTATTACATTCAGGGTTTTGCACAGAAAAGTAAATGGTTTTCTCACCCTGAAACAATAACGTATTTGTCGGGGTCATCCTCTCCTTGTCCAACAGCAGGAACATAACCTGGTAACTCATTTTTTATAACATGAGCTCATGATGTAGCCTTCAGTTCAGCCCCAACCCATAAGTGATCTGCCTGCCTGCCTACCCGCCTATCTATCTATCTATCTATCTATCTATCTATCTATCTATCTATCTATCTATCTATCTATCGATTTAGGATGGCCATAGACCAAAGTGATATCAGAACCAGCAAAATGTATGCAAGCATTGAAAGGAAGGGAGAAAGACATGAAACTAGCTGACTTTCATAGCTGATACATTTTTGGAGGCCTACATGGTGCAAGTGAGTCCAGTCCAAGAGAAGCTAGTGGTTGACAAACTCATATAGATGGACTAATAGAAGAAAGGGCAATCCACCAATTTCTTTCTTTTGCTGTATTAAAATTGCAAGAAGAGCCCCAATTGCTGGCGTTCTTACTATAATCGAAGATAGTAATTGTCTGTCAGCTCAAGGCCTGTTGAATAGAGCTTTAACACAGCCATCTAGCTGTCCCTGTAGTTAATGACAACATCAAGGAGAGATAAAATCTGACTCAGTTGAAGAACAGTGTTCCGTCACCTAACCATAGCCTTGCAATGAAGTTTCTTTGAAATAACCCTGTATCTATGGAAACATCAGGAGGAAAAGAAAAGTACTGTAATCATAGTTTTAAATTTAAAGTGCTGGAAGGTACACTGTAACATGAAACAGGAATTCCCATCAATGAAGAAACCAGACTTACTAACGTTTTTTTAAAATACTGCCTTTATGGTAATTTCAAACCCTTTACACCTAATTTGTCTTTTATAGGTGGTTCATCTGCAATATTTACAAGTGCTAAAGCTCCGAAATAACCCCATCAAATCCATCCCAGGGGAGATCTCTGATATGAGGAATCTTAAATTCTTGACAATGTCCTTCAACCTGCTGACTACTCTCCCACCTGAGTGTGTAATAATTTTAATTAATAATTAGAAATATATGGAAAGAAGCTTTCAAGTTGGGGGAGGGGGGCAAGGAAGCAAAGACTTCTCATAAATTATTGTATTTTTAAAAAGTTATTTTTTAAAAAGCCTATCTGTTTCGACTAAGGTTTTTCACCACAGCTTCAACTTAAGCCTGTCTATCTCATGGGGATGCAGATGAGATGAAGCTGGCAAAACTGGGTTCTGACAGAAAAAGGAAATTACGTTTGTACAAGTGGAGAAAGGCCTGAAGCATAGAGCCTTAGTTCCATTAAAGATTGAAGCCCTGATACAAGTTATTTCCTTAGTTTTCAATACATCAATACAAAGGCTATGAATTTACTTTTAAGAAAACAGCCATTTTAGAAATCTATAGAAAGATAAGACTTTCAATTCTTTTCAATTCTTTCAATACTTAGAGAAAGTATGCTCAGGTGGTGAGATGGATCTTATATTCCATCTCTACTTGCTGCAAACATTATTTGGCCAGAACAGGAGTGAATTCCAGAAGAAGGTAACAGGCTGGATGAGGCAAAATGGCTACAGTAGAACATTTCTGCTTTATAAACAGTTAGGAACCTTATGAGAGCTTCAAAAAAAGGGCCTAGGGGATGATATAAGCTGCCCATGATGTGGGCCACAAATGTTCGTTTGCTTGTTTATTTAATGTAGAGGCCATCTGACTTCTTAGTGACTCTGGGCAACTAACTGTACAATGAAAAGGGGGAAAAATTGTCACAATAAATGTACCTGTTCACACAACAGGTGTAGCTCACTTAGGAAAACTCAACATCAGAATGACCAAACTCGGTTTTAAAGGCTATGGAACTGACAAGAGTTTTCCTGCTTTTCAGTGATTACAAATGACAGGAAGGCATTCTGTTTTTATAGGCTATTTACCCTGCCAAGTCTTCAGAGTCTTGATGTTTCCTATAATGAACTCGAATATATCCCTAATGAAATACAAAATCTCAGGTATTGTACTGATTTTCCAATTTTGAGAAGAGGAAGACTTTTCTGGGGTCTTCCCAGAAATGTTGCTGGGGTAGTTTCCAGCAGGCCCAACCAGCATAGACAATAGTTGGACAAGCTGACATCTGTGGTTTGGAAACTGTGAAATGTTAGGATTTCCCCCATTTTATAAGTAAGACACATTGGGAGTGGTGTGGTGGCCTAGAAGTGTGAAAGGGACACAGGATTCTGCTTAGACTTAATGAGACTATCTTGAGCTATTTATGCCTTAAATCCTTGGGACCGTGTTAATTTTTGCACAGGCTGTGGTTAAAATAGAGCATTCTGGCAGATTAAGAAAAGCATTCATTGATGCTGAGGCTTTTCTTAATCTGCCAGAATGCTCTGTTTTTAACAAAAGCTCTGTTAAACTCCCCCATAATTCACATAAGAATTAAAGTAGTGTATTTCAGACAACTTTAAAATGTCTGAACTTCAACTCCCAGGATTCCCCAGCCAGCACACCAACTGAGGAATTCTGGGAGTTGAAATCTACACATCTTAAAAGTTGCCAAGTTTGAAAAACACTGAATTAAAGGATGCAAAAAGAGTTGGCAAACAGTAGAACAGGACTCCCACATCTCTAGATTGACACCTACTCTCGATTTGTATCTCCCGTTTTCATTCCCACCGTCTCCACTTTCATTGATGGGAAGGCCTGAAAGATCAGGTTAGGAAAAGATCACCATGGAGAAAATCCATATACTCTCTGAGACCTAACAGTGGCTTGATGGCACATAACCCATTAATCCATCTTCCTTTGCTTCACTGTGTGGGGAAGAAGCTATCCATCTGCCATGGTTCCTGATGAGTGTTGCAAGTAGCTTTTCTCAGCACTTGTCAACTGTGTCTGGTTACAGAGAAATGCGTAGATTTAATGTGGTAGAAGGCAGAGATTACTTTCTCCTGTGCACGTCTTGACAGTGTGGGGAGAAAAGTCAAACAGAGAGTCTTAACTTTCTGTCTTTGTGTGGAGGAAAACCCCTTAGTAGTGGAGTGGCAACAGTTGCTCCTTGGTGTGGGCTGAAAGGATGGGCTCTGCCAGTTCCCGGTTGCCTGTAAAATTTCAATGGCCAAGATAGTTTTGTTCTCCCGTACCTGGGTATCCAAGAGAACTATGCCCCAAATAGACCCAATGAATGCATAAATGGTAGAGTGTCATTTTCTAAATTCTCAGAAGCCTCGTCTACCTGAACTTGGAAGGAAATCTGCTTTACTCCTTGCCTTGTGGGATTCTGAAACTTCAGTTGAGCCACCTGCTGGTGGAAAACAACTTCTTGCATGCTTGTTTCTGGTCTGAGACTTTCCTGATGCAACCTCAGCGCCTTAGAGACATGGCTGCCGTGTGCTTCGTTAAGCACCAGCTGTGGAAAATATATCATCACTTACCAGAGGAGATTCACTATATCATAAGCGAGTAAGTAAGGTGCCATCACTGCAAGGGCTCTATTGAGTGCAAAAAGGAGACGATGAAAAAGCTCACCAATAACCACAGGCCCCAAAAAAATGTCTCCTCAGAGGGAGCCGCCAGTCCGTACCAAAATGAGCAGGACCAGGTTCTGAAAAGTGTTTTAAATAGGGTGAAGCTACATTGACGGCCATTTGTTATGACTCAATAAACTATAATACTGTACTTAAAGTAATGGACTATAGACACTCATCTATTTAAGTCATGGTTCATTGAATAAGGCTGAGGTAATGGAAGGATTTAGTAAATGGGTGAAGCAAACATAGTATAATAAGGTCTTACATTGGCCTAATAAAAAAATAATAAATAAGAGTGACTTAATGACTATGTACGTTTGAAATACAGGCATGTCATTTTTGTATCATTTTTATTTCCACTTTTCCTCCAAGGAGCTCAGCATTATACATATGGTTTCCTCTAGCACTCATTTTCTCTTCAAAGCCACCCTGAGCTAACAAACAGCACCAATCATAATAATTTTTATTAATATCCTACTCAGATTGCATTCCTGTGAATGCACTCTCACAACATATTTAGTTAGAGTTTAGTCATGGTTTATTGTATAAATCAGAATTGGCTAGATTTGTAAATAAAAATGGCTGCATTTATGCAACATGCTAACCCCAAACCAATCAAATTCTTAGCTGGTTATGTGAACCTGTCAGAAGTTAGACCTGCTGAATCCAATTGAACTTATTCCCAAATAAGACCAGAAAATACAGTTTTTTTCAAAGAACAAAAGAAGTGACTCTAAGACTCCCGAGTTCCAGTCTGACACTGTAACTGAAATTAAAATAAAATGCATCAAATTAAAATGGATGATTTTGTTTATCGACTTGAATATTGATTTCAAGTTATAACTTTAACTTCAGTTTCAGATTTTATCTTTGCATACTTTAAAGATACAGTATCCAAGTGCATATTAGATTTTAAGACAATCTTAGTATGGGTTAATAAAGTAGTCTGTGGACCAGATGCATTCATATATGTTTACCCAAGATAATTTATATTTGGTTCATTTCATAAGAGACAAAATGGCAGCCTTCTGCTTTGCTCTTTAGTGTGCAATGCTAACATTGCAAACTGTGTATCCACAACAGTTCCTTGGGCATAAGGAAATCATAGGTCAATTCCTTCTTCAGAAACCCAATATGAGGCATAGGCATATTTTAACAGTCCTTGATAGATTTCTTCTTTTTCTGCTACAGATTTGTATTAGTTACACTTAGAAAATCCTTTTGAGCAGATTTCGTATCTATATATTTACTGTATATATTTGTGTATCAGCACAGTATAAACCCATCCACGGATAAGCTGACCCTCAGTTATTTTAACCAAAAATAATATGCTTCCCATGGTTAAGCTGATCTGCAGTTTTCATGGTATTTTTGAATAAAATTTCAAGGATTAGCTTATCCACAGATGGGCTTATATAGAAAAATATACAGGATACTATATATGGGTACTTAAAAAAAATATTACCGTATATTCACATGGATAAATCCATCCATGGATAAGCCAAACCCAATTTTGTGGGTGTATTTGGCACCTAATATTCTCATCTGTGAATTCATCCTTCCTTAGCATAATATTTGTGCAGTACTTGATTCCAAACAGGTTCTGCTTCAGTATTAACTATAAATGACAGATGCCATACCCTTTTTCCCTCCCGGTTTAATTCCCATTCCTAGTTTCACCTCTAAATGGCAGATAGGAATTTAATACATATTTGCTAAAAGTTCCTGCTTTATGGAAACACCATGCAAAGAAAGCTGCACCTGTTAAAAGAGGGTAAAGTATGGTAATGTTACATCATAATATTATACCCTGTGAAGGAGGGTAAAGCATTGCAATATTATAAACCTTACAAAAGCAAATAGCTGTACTTGATGAAGAAAGTATGATGTTCTACTATTGCCTGATCAGGAAGGTTCCTAGACTTGTTTACTCCGATATACTCTGTACTTAGCTGCCCTTGGAAACTGATAACAAGCAGCAATGCCAGCAAGCACATTTTTACCTCAAACCGCACATCTGCCCTAGATTTTCCGTAGCGAGTTTAAAAGATCTGCTTCAATTTGCTCTCCCTAGTATGTGACACTGACCTACTTTCTCCCTTTCAGCTTTACAGGCTGCGATTGCTGCATGGGGCCCTTGTATGGAAAAGGCTTCCGTTTTATCCTCATTTATAGGAATGCTTACGGACTAAGGCTCCCGTATCAATTTTCAGCTTGCTCACCAGACTGCTATACAGCCTTTGTCAAGTCAGCTGTGCCAACCTGATGGGTGTTAATGTTTCGTCAACTGAGATTCAGAAGTGAATAACCAGTTGAATAAAGCAAGCAAGCAGTGCTTTGGGTATGGGATTTTTTTTCCCCCAATGTAGATCTCTGGTGGGGTGAGGGTGTCTAAGCATTACTGTGACATTCAAAGTCCAGTTATTTATATATCATATTGAGAAACTGCCCATCTCCCTCCTAGAGGACTCTGGGTGTTCTCTTGATTAGTACGCGCATCTGTAAGCCACGTTGTGAAAATCCTAGTTTCCAGCTTTTAACTAAAAAAAAAAAAAGAGTAACATTTTAAGTCTTTTAATGTAAGTTAGTATTCGGGATTTGGGGATCCTTTTTCTTAGCACAACCTACAATGTCATTAGACAGATTGTAAATATGATCAAAGGGATATATGTGTGCATCTGATAGGTATAATGCTACTTTTTACTGTATATTCTGCCTTGTAATAAAACAAAACACTATGTATGTACTGATACATTGCTTGTTAGTGTGCTTTTCCTTGCTTTAGGACAAACTAAATGATGGGCATCTAGAATCATGGTATACTGTATGTATGAGGCAAGATAATCACAGCCATTTTACTCATTAGTTTCTTGTGCTGTTTGTAGAAATTTAAATAAACTCAACCAACAAATGTAAGAAGCAGTGCATTTAGAATGCAATAGATCAGGATACGAGATGATACCAATTATACTTGAGGCTTTTGGAATGTAACATTTGCACAAATCTTAGTTTTGCATGGCTTATAAAAACATTGTTTGCAGATGTGTATATTATGTAGACTTTCTGTGAGTCTAAGATTAAATTTGACATTACGAAGTTCTCTTGACTGCTACCCCAATGGTAATCAAAGTTACTGTAACCCAAGTTGTTTGTGAAAATCCCAGCATCACTTCCTTTGACTCTAAAGCAAAAATATGATGCTGTAAATACCATTTTCTTATTAATTTGCCCATTATGCATCTGGCAAAACAAGCCCTTCTTTGAAGCTATAATAAATAAAATCAGGACTCAAATGTTATTTGCTATAGCAAGCTATAAAAGGCAGAATGCAGAAAAAGACTCCAACCCTTCTGCAAATGTGCAGAAGGTGCTTAATTATATTCCTTGCCACCTCTCCACAACTAAATGAAAGTAATAGCCTTTTACTGAAAAAAAAAAAACATTGATTGGTTTTGAAATGTTTCCACTTTCTCATTTCCATTCAAAAATACATATACTGTAGTAAGATGCAAGCATGACATATACCTAGGGACATAAACATGAAAGAAAGTGTGTAGATTTATACATCTGTATTACAATTGCAGCCTTTATTGCTTTGTGTTATTTGAAAGAGTGATGTCTAATTTCAAGTTAGACATGCATATTAAAAATATTTGTTTTGAATCATCAAATCAGGACTTCATTGCAGTTTGCAGAAATAGTAATCACAGGCAGAGCTTTTGTTGTTTATTTCCACTGATCTCTTCAAGGTTTTTCACTGTCAGACATTCCCATAGCTAGACTCAGTCAAGCATTGAGGTATTTGGCATGGTGCCTGATATGGTCATTAATGAACGTTGTGATAAAGTAGTAACTGTGATCGTAGCCCTAAAGAGAGAAAAAGACCAGGTGGCTTCAAAAAACTAAGCAAAAGGTCAAAAGCATATGCATATAAAACTACTTTACAACTATCACTCTGGCAGGAGAATATATTCTCTACCACTAAGGAAAGCTGAATTACAAGCACATAGATCGTAAATCATCTCCTTAGGAGTTTCTCAAATGAACAAGAATTTAAGGCTTTAATCTCATACAATAGATACCCAGTTGTAAACAAGCTTCAAAGGAAAGCATAGGATTGTAGTATAAATGTTTAATATTTCTTTTAAAACATAATTAACGTCCAACTGGGTGCACAATGTTTCAAACCTGAAACACCTCTTCACTATTACTGTAAGTGTGCTGATCCTGTTCCAATCATTCTGGAAATGTTCTAAATACTTGTAAATTGAAACAGCCATTCCAAGTTTGGAATGGTTCCAGAACAGTCAAAACTCCTTGGAATAAGTTAGAGAAGCCATTTCAAACTGTAAACAATTGCTGAATTTGAAAAGTCTTCCACACCCTTAGTTTTCTCCTCTGTGCACAGTATTTAATCTCATAGCAGTCTCTTGTTCATTGATATCACAAACTCAAAGTTACATCTTAAATCTTTAAAGCCACTGAAAGCAGTGTCAATCCTAAACCTAACCAGGCAGTGGCTGTTCCTGCAACATTGCACGATAAACTGGACTTCTGAAAGACTTCCTATGAATTCGTCGAGTACCTGACATGTAATTCTTTTTCTCCTACTTTGCTCCTCCCTTCTAAAAGGTTTTATTTGAATTGATATTGCACAGAACGCACAGAAATTATAATCCAAGTACACACATTTTTTTGTATGATTTCTAATTTGGTTTGGGAGCGACAAACCAGAACAAAGAGCTCCTTTTTCCAAGGAAAAGCAATTCATTTTACTGGTAATGAATGGGCTGCAGAAAAAAATGCAGCTGATTCTTAGCAAGCTAGAATTTGCCAGGGTAGGGAGCAAAGCCCAGAAAAAGTCTGATTAACCACTAACATTCCTAGATGCTTTAGGCTCAACATTTAGTAAGATGGAAAAATCTGTATGATACACAAATCTAACACCTAGATCCGTGATGGTGAACCTATGGCATGCGTGCCACAGGTGGCACGCAGAGCCATTTTTGCCGGTACGCGAGCTGCAGGCAAACTTACCTCACTGCGTATGTGTGTGCCTGACAGCTGATTTTTGGTGGGTTTGAGGCCTTTTTCGGCCTCCCAAAGGCTTGAGGAAGACTTCTGCAGGCTGAAATCTAGCCCCGTTTCATCACTTCCAGTATTTTCAGAAAAACAGGAAGTAATGAAACGGGGCTAGATTTCGGCCTAGAAAGATTGTAGAAGCCTGCAGAAGCCTTCCTCAAGCCTTTGGGAGGCCGAAAAAGGCCTCAAACCTGCCAAAAATTAGCTCTGAGGCGCAGTGCAGGGTGGCGGGGGTGGGTGGGTGGGAATTGCACGCGCATGCGTAGGGGACGTGGAGGGCACGCAAATTGCCTTCTGGGTGCTGGCACATGAGTACGAGCGTGCAAGCGCTCATTCAATTTTTGGCACAGGAGCCCTAAAAGGTTAGCTACCACTGACCTAGATTTTGAGATTGTAGGAACCGATATAGTCATTTAAAAAATCATTTAATTAAATTATCACTTTTTACTTATCTTTTCAAATAAGATTTAAGCACTAGATGCAAATAAATTAAAACCCAGTTCTGGAGCATTACCTGCTGCAACCTAAAAACGACTGGGATTTTCCGTTCTGTGCAAGCAGCAATGAAATTATCGGGTAGCAACTGTCCTGCTGTAAGGAACTGATCATCTTTGCCTTGGTCTATTAGAATATCCAGAGGAGAGCCTTGGTAAGATTTTGCAATGTGTGTGGCATCATAGGCCTATAAGGAAAAAAAAAATGCATTTGCTTCTAACAATAGCATCAGCCTGGCCAGATTAAAAGGTGAGAAAGACAAGGGAGACTGCAGACAAAAGGCAATTTCATGCAACAGACTTATAACCACTTGGCATCTATTAGCTACAATGAAATGCATATGATTTGAATTCTCTTCTGTTTTAAAGCCCCAAGAATGGAACAAGTTCCCTTTCCTTTGTAGCCACTATCAGCTGGAAGAATAAAATAGTTTCAATCTGGCATTCATCTGTCAGAATTATTAAACAGAAGGATCTAGTATTCCAACTTCACATTTTCCGGGCATCAACCAATAAAGATTATATATTTTTTTTCTGGCAGTAGCTGCTTTAAAATCAACATCCAGATTGTAAATTGTTAGCTATAAAATGATAGTTATAATTACAACATTAATAACTCAGTCAAAAATAAATGAATAAGAAACAATAAAATCTACAGGTGTACAAAAGTTTTCAAATTGAAAATATGTCTTGTCTTCCAAGCAAACTATTTCCAACCATATCTAAGTTGGAAACACTTGTACCTGAAAAACAAGAACATTTCTAAAATGAAAACAAATGATAAAGCGGTTAATTTTGAATGGGGAACTGATTGCAACTCAGAATGGAAGTTTCAAATTTGAAATGATCTGAAATAAAAATACTGCATACCATTAACAAAACTGATATAACAAGTGTTCTTCAATGCTAAAAGCTGACTTGCATACCTTTGTCTGCTGGTGGAATCACAAATGGACTCTACAGGGTTAGTTTTGAAATGGTAGATTGATATTTTTAAAAAACAATTGCAACTTATTCTATATTATTTATGTGACAACATTTTCAGTACATACTTCCCAATTTGTTGTGTTTGATCCTAGATATCCACTAAAAGCCTTTTTCCCCCATGGACACTGCATTGGGTTGCAGATTGGAGCAAATGCTGAAACAGACTATTTAAATATTGATGATTAATGCATAACAATGTGAAATTATTTTTCTTCAAATAAACATTTATGAAGTTGTCATTTACAGAATTCCAGAACATAGTTATTTTCCCACTTTGATAAACCAACATTATTCCACCGTCATGATTATTGTGTGCATGCGCGCACACACACACACACACATTTATTTAACCTACATAGCTGCTTATTACACACAGTGCTCCTAGGGAGGTTTAACAACCAATAAAAACCAGAATAAAAACAAAACAACTCTTCCCCCACCAGGTGCCAGACCAACCAGACTTATCAATTATTCCTTGATTTAATTTGACACATTAAATAGTTTGAATCTTACTTTATATTTTCCAGGATTCTTTAGAGCAAGGATGAGAGCCCCATGGCCTCCCATGGAATGGCCTGAAATTGACATCCTTCCAGAATCAACTGGGAAATTGGCATTGATCAGAATAGGTAACTAATAGACAAAGAAGATAAAGACAAAGGAGAAGAAGAAAGTCACCATACTTACATTTTCTCCTGCATAAAATGAAAACACATATTTACTTTCATCTACATAATTGTTTACTTTGTCAATCACTGTGTCTAAAAGTGGCAGGTTTACAGCATACAAGTCTTTTTTTAAAGATACAGATGAATAAATCATTAGTAAATTTATCATGGATGTAGTTTTAAAGCCCTTAATATATTAAGGGAGCATTCCAGAAGCATGGTAACTTCTTCCATCCTCAATGAAACGTATGTTGTATTTCTTTCATTGAAGTAAACCAGAAAGTCACACTGGTCTGAGATCAGATTGAGATAAATGAGAGAAAATTACACTAGCACATCTTTACCTAATACCTACCTACAATGTGTAATTATATTATGGTAATTGTAGATCTCTCTCTCTCTCTTTCCCAACTCCCCCTTCACTTTTTTCCCACCCTCCCTTTTTCATCAATTCATTTATTATCAGCATTTCTCCAACATTTGGGGTAGGCATCCTGTCCCTTTACTTCGTAACACCCAGTGTCCTGTGTGCGTGACTTGCAATTATTAAAGAAAAAACATTTATTGCACATTTATTTATTTCCTAACAATTACAAATACATACAGTTACGTCATAAAATTACAAGTCATCATAGTAATAATTTAATAAAGTGTAACCAAATGTGCAGCTCATGTGAATCATATTGTTGCACTACTATAATACCCAGCACAATTGTATGCTTCACAGTATGCAGTCAAAACAATCCTAAGCGTGACACTATTTTAAGCATCTAAAGTTTGATATATTTATAACAATCAAAGTTTACAGTTTTACACAATAAACATTTGATGGATAAGTGATGCATAATCTTCTGCTTCCATTATCCTAATCCCACTCCTCCTGTTGGCCTCTTGTCATCTAATGCCCCCCTCCCGCCCCCCCAGCTGTCACATTAAATAATTCAAATGTCCTCCAGGGGACAATATCGCTCATTTTAAAGAAACACTGATTTAGATTAATGTAATTCAAATTACCTCATCTTTTATGTAAGAATACATGCGATAATTTGTTTTCCATAATTCTTCTGTGGCATCTACATAAAAACCGGCTCCAGTGCCAAAATCCCAGCTCTCGTCTTCTCCTTGAATGTTGCATCCACCTGCCAGGGAAAGAAATGTTACATCAATAATCAGCAAAGTACAGGAACGGAGGCCGATACTTTGTCTTCATGAAGAGCAGGGCTAACCACAAGGCTAGGGGGAAAATATCTGTCTCAAAATCAATAATATCTTCTGAAATTAAATGCTGGGCAGAAAAATTTACCTGATAACTATAAAATCTTTGCAGGAATTTTGCTGAGCTGCGGAAAGTCAGTTCTGAAACTTTAAGTAAGGGCTCAATAATTAGCTTTGTGTGTCATAAGAAGACAGATATTCAATGCGAGTGCATATTTTTCTTCAGAAAGAAGATCACTTCTTGGAAAAATGTACTATGACTGGATTTCTGGTAATCCAGAAAGAGCCCACTGGGGAAATATACAGTATATCAAGATAGGAATGTAATTATTATAGTTCCCGGCCTAATCTAAGAGTTATGCCTACAGGATCTCCTCTTTCAAAATCTATCTACCATTCATATTGATGAAAGACCCCGCCCCCAATATGCTAAATTTAATGGCTGCCAGTGAAGCAGGACCACCCAGTCACTGATAAACTGGCTATATTTATACACAGGAAGCCCATTCCCCCCTAATTATCTGCTGTTCAGCCCCTTTTTGCCAGAGAAGCTACTCAATGACAGATACTTCGTTTCAGGAGCAAAATGCAGGGAGGGCAGGACAGAAAGATAATAATTTCTATTCTTCCTGTTGAGAAAATGTAAACCAGTTATCGTCAAAAGTAGTGGCAGATACCTGAAACGCGATATTTTCAACAAGTAAAATAAGTACTATTTACACACGTACATGCAGATAGTCCTCGCCTTACAATGAAGCCTGCCTAGTTGTAAATCAGGTCACCCACATGACTGACCCAACATTATGACCTTCTTTGCAGCAAGTGTTAAGTGACCACTGTGGTCTTTTAAGCGAACCAATGGTTTGCTGTGGGGCCAGTTTTGCAGAAAACTGGAAATAAATTCCAGTTTTCAGCAAAATTGTCCCACATGACCACAGGATGTTGCAAGCAGCCATAAATGCAGGACAGTTGACAAACACCACGTATGTGACCATGTGACCATGAGGGTGTGGGATGGCAGCCACTGGAACTTCAGAACCAAGTTGTAAGTACTCCCAGGGATGTCCATTGTAACTCTGAATAGTTGGTAAGTAACTAGTTGTTACTTAAGTTTGCTAGAGTCAGAACTTCTGTATCAAAGCCATGAGTAAACCAATTAAACTGATGCTCTTTAATAAACCACTTACGTGGACTGGTATCTGGAGCAACTACAATAAGGCCATGTTCAGCTGCAGCTTGATGGAAAGCAGCTTTGGTTATGAAGTTTTGTTCTGTACATGTTAATCCTGAGAAGAGAGCAGAACACCTTAATACTAAACAAACATTCTTTATCACTAATCTGGACCAGGAAGGCATCCTCTGTGCCTAAATAAGAGAAGCTACACATTCCTGGTTTCATTCTCATTTTCATTTCATAGGGAAAAAAATGAACCACTTATTTGGTTTCTAGATTCTAATGATCAGATGAAGTTAGGTATTTTTATACTCAATGTTCCTCAACTTTGGAAACTTTAAGAATTCTGAGAGTTGAAGTCCACGCAAAGTTCCCAAGGCTGAAAAACACTGTATATACCGCTCCAATCACCAGGTTCTGGCCAGTTTACAGTCATCATAAACAAGAGATAAATTCATAAAACTCACAGAACGGCCGCAATGATTCTCATGCAAGCTAAAATAAGGAATATAAAAAACTAGTAAACCCCACTTGCTCCACCCAAGCCCCCAAATCGGAACTACTATAGTCCAATAAATCCTCAATTGTGTACAGCAATTTAGATTGGGAAGTAGCATTCAATGCAGAAGCAAGAGAAAGTCAATAGTAAAATCAAGTGCCTTTAATTCTTTGATACTACAAACAGATAGGATGTATGGCTCCATTTTGCTAAGAGATCTAGGGAAGACCCTGAACTTTTCAGCAAGTGACAGATAAGCAAGAAGATAAATCTGGAAAGGCATCTCCTGAGTAGTCATGCCTTTCATCTCTGTCTCCATCTCTCTCCCCTCCTCCCTCCCTCTTTCTACCTTTCTTTCTCTATTTCTACCTCTCTACCTATTTCTACATTTCTACCTTTCTATTTCTACCTCACTGTCTCTCTGTCTCTCTCTCTCTCTCTCTGTGTCTGTATCGCTATCTCGCCCAGATATAAACATCTATTGAACCATGGTGGCATAGTGGTTAGAATGCAGTATTGCAGGCTAATTCTGCTGACTGCTGGCAGTTTGATTCCCACCAACTCAAGGTTGACTCAGCCTTCCATCCTTCTGAGGTGGGTAAAATGAGGACCCAGATTGTTGGGGGCAATAAGCTGACTCTGTAAACCGCTTAGAGAGAGGGCTGTAAAGCATTGTGAAGTGGTATATAAGTCTAAGTGCTATTGCTATTTCAACAAGCCAGAGGATTAGAAAGATGTCAAATTCTGCCTAATACTCAACAAGGCTTAGCTGACTAATAAAAGAAAACCTGTCTTCTTCAATACTGACTCACATACAAAAGGCACACAAAGATTTGTAACCTAAGGACACATTCTACTCTGTTTTAAAGACCTGACTTAGTTGTACTAACTAAACAACTGAATTTTAACCATCATAACCATGCTTTTCACAGATAATTTCAAAATACTCACCTGATAGCCAATACAACACAGGACATTTCTCAGTTACTGCCTTTGGCGGTAAATAAATCCCAAACTTCATTTTACATTTCAGCTCCACACTGTTAGCAACAATATTGCAGTTAAGACAGAACATTTTTTAAAAGTATAATGTTTTTACTTGGCTGTTTATTACTGCTTCAGCAGTGTTGCAACTTGCTCAGAGAACTCTAGCTTTGGGGGCTGATTAATATATAATAAACTATTAAATCATTGGTGTTCAATCTTTTGGCTTGTCTGGGCCGCATTGAATGAAGAGGAATTCTCTTGGGCCACATATAAAATATATAATATAGTTAATGGATATAAATAACAAACTTCCTTTATTTTTAATATTTTTATTATATCTTGTGGGGCAGCATTACTACTAGCTATCTAGGACTGTGTACAGCCCATGGGCTGCGGGTTTGACATGGCTGCACTAAATAATCTAATCTAATCTAACTTAATCTAATCTAATTGAGAATTAAATTAGAGCTTGTAAAAATTTATTGCTGAATGAGCTGTTTTTATCATTTAGTGTTTTCTTCTTGGTGGGAGAGACTATGCAGCTAATGTGACAGAAAATAACTAAAGAAAAATGCTAAATTATGGACGCATGTGAAAGGAACGGGATGGACTCCAGCACAAAGCCTGAAGGAAACAGAGCAGGAACACTCAATCAAAAATAACATGGTATCTTTTCAAACTAACCAACATTCTGAATATTGCAATTTCTACCATAAAGCCTAATAAGCCAAAATTATGCAATATGAAAATAAAATTGCCAATAGAAAGTCAGTGTGGTGCACTGGGGTTAAGGCATTAGGCTAGAAAGCAGAAGATCGTGATTTCTAATCCTGCTTTAGGCATGAAAGCCAGCTAAGGTGTCTTTGGGCCAATCCCTCTCAACCCACCTCACAAGAGTTGTTGTTCTGGGGAAAATAAAGGGAGAAAGGAGTGTTAGGTATATTCAGCCCCTTAAGTGATTTAAAAAAAAGTAAAGATGGGATTAGAAATGATATATAAATAAATTAATGTCATTAAGGAACACAATAATATTTAACTATTCTTTTAATATCAATTAAACTGCCAACATATTATTGGAAAGACGACAAGCACATAGTGGACCTTGGATTTAAAGGACAGAATTAAGCTACTAGGAAAAGAGCTAGGAATAGACTTAGTTAAAAGAAAAAAGCATAATGCTTTTGGAATGCATCTTCTACTAACAAAAGAATCTTGAAGCAGTAAAGGTTTCCATTTTTTTTTATGGGGGGAGAGTGGCATTTTTGCTGATTTTTTTTTCACCCACTGTACTTTCTGTTCCAAAGAGACCATTTGGAACAACACTGGGAGTAGCTGAAGGAATGATGATTTTATAAATATTACTTTCCCTGCTCCCTTCCATTCACAGAAATCTTTGCTAAATCACATAGCCTCCTCCAACCAGAACCCATCATAAATATCAAGACTCCAGGGTTCTCTTTCTACAGAAGGGCTGCTCTCTATTCTAGAAGCTCTAGTCCCAATACATTTTAAAAAAACAATATTTTAGAAAAGGGGTATAAATGTAGAAGCCCAAGAAAGCATATGCCAACATGTTAGTTTCAATAATATTTAGCACTACTGATTCATGTTAGAACAACCATCCAAGCTGTCATTTTTTAAAAGAAAATTTGCCCACATTAATTATAAACAGACTATTCAGACCAGCAGCATTCTTTTATCCAAGTTTTTTCTTAAGCCTTCCTGCTATACACAATGCAACTTCTTCCAAGATAAATGTACATAGAATCTCAAGTGTAGTTGAACTTTGGTGTTGTAAAAGTTTATGTTCCACTGATTACAGTGGAACTTAGATGCAACTGAAATTAATCTGGATTTAAACAATGTTGGACCTTAAAGACGCAAGACAAGAAGAATATTGCCCACTTTGAACTTTAATATGGGAGAAGATTCTTGAGAATACTGTGGACAGCCAAGAAAGCAAATTGATGAATCCTTGAACAAATTAAACCAGAATTCCCAATCAAGGCACCAAACGATCAGGCTCTGATATCCTATTATGTAAAGACCCAGATCTCCAGAAATGGCTTTAATGCTGGGAAAGGTAGAAGGAAAAAGGAAGACAACCAGCTGCAAGATGTATAAATTCAGTTACAGTGAAGATGAATGCACCATTGAGAGACTTGAAAGAACAGGTTATGGACAGGTTGTCATGGAGAAAATCAAATAAATATAATGTTAGTGCTCTCGTTTTGATGAATTCTGTTTACAAGGGAAATTTGCTTGTTCTCTTCATTTTGAAAGAAGCATATTCTCATTTTCCCAGATCTTCCTATCCAAGTGTTTTCACTGCTACTTTTACAACTGTAGTGTTTAAGTCCTTTTATCTGTCTGTCTATGTATGTTGTGATTAGTTTCCTAAGAAGTCAGTATAAAATTATTTAAATAAATAGCATATTAACCTGTCATGTTCAAACACTTTCTGAAAACCTCCACAGCATTTGTTGCTAGAAACTTCCTTCATGGCCATGATCTGTGTTGAGGAAAAATGAGATTTCATGAGTTCGTTTTATTCAGCAAAATCACACCATCGTACATAACACCTGTATATAAAAATGTGTTAGCAATATTTAAGTTGCTAAAAAATTCATACAGATTTTGAAACAACAAAATTGCTTTAAAGTGCTAACATGAACACAAACATAAAATTGTTATTATCTCCCACCAGCCTTCATTTTTTCCCCTTTCTCTTCACAGTTGAAGACAATTAAAACTCTCTCATCACATATAGTATTTCTTGGTCAGCAGAAACTTTCACAAATCAGTAAGCCAATACATGGAAGAGCAGAAGACACAAGTAATACCTACTTAAGAATAAAGAGCTGGTAAGACTAAAGATACTGGATTTAGGATCAAGGAGACTCAAGTTCAAGTCCACACTCAGCAATGAAAACTGACTGAATTAGTTTAGATCTACAGAGAAATTGAGCAATATATAGCAAAAAAATAATATGTGGCAAAAAATAATAAGCTACTATACGTAGCTTATTATTTTATAACCCACCTTTCACTTAAGATTTCTTTCCTTTTTTCCTTGGTGTGAGGTGGGCTGAGAAAGTCCAACATTACCTAGTGAACTGCTTAACATTTCCAAGTGAAATTCTGTAGCTGAGGGTAGACTAGAACCAGGGTCTTCTGATCTTAGTTTGACATCTTAACCATTATACCACACTGCTTCTTACCTTGAGCTTCTGGAAGAAAAGATGGGGCCAGAAATCACCAGCCAAATTAGATAAAATAGAGCTTAGAAAACAGAATTATTCCAGTACTGCAGATCTTTTCCAACCAATACAGTTGATTAAAAGGCTTAAGCTGTCAAGATACCATTTCTACCCTCTCCACATTCTAATTTAAAGTCTACATGAATCAAACCACCCTATTTATCTGATGAAGTGAGTTACAGCTCACAAAAAGTATGCCTTTTAATAACATGTGTTAGTTACAAGAGGTGCTATCAGATTCCTTTTGATTTTTGCTATCAGACCTGGTGCTTTGCTTAACATTTGACACAGAAACTCTTACTACTTCAGTCTGAACCCATGGTCCTTCAGGCGGGTAGAGATGCACTCTTATATTAATATTTACAATTGCTTTACAAGCCTTTGATAAGGAGAAGAGGTTTTGGAACACAGCCTTGCTTAAGGCCTAACTCAAATTAGCCCGTGGTCTACTTTGGGAGGTAGGGCTCCATGCCAGGGATAGAAATCCGAATGAATTCCATTTAGAAGTTCCTGCCAAGAAACTAACAGAAAAATGCTGTTGAGAGGGAAGGCAAATATTCAGCTCTTTCGCAGTTACAGTGCTTACATCTATTTTCTACTATTTTCATTTCAATTTCTTCCCAAGACTTTGCAGAAAATAAACCAGCACTACTTCGACTTTTCCTCCCAGTACTTGTGCTCCATGCAAACTGAATCTGCTAAATGATTTTTGCCATAATAATTGCTGTCCTAGGAGGGGAAGGGTATAAAAGTTATAATAATGCTTGATTTCCATTTTATGTAGAAATTAGTTTTACTTCTGGAATGATCATTTAGAGAATGAACGTTTAGTATGGATTTTGTTCATCTATCACACTTGAGCCATTTTACACAGACATCTTGAAACTCTTATATTATCTTCATCCATTTAACATAGCACACTTAGAACTATTGATTGATTTGCTGAGCAACAAGCCATGATCAGCAAACCACAATAGGAAGAGTCCGCCCAATCAATTATACCAAAACCAAAATAAAATAAATCACAGGATGGCTTAGCAAAATGCCTATAGCTATCTAGGGAGCAGTTCAATTTTCCTCAAGCAGATGAAGTGAGCAGAACCAACCTGAATCCTCTCTTGTGTAAGAGGATCCATACCAGGAAGTAAATCATTCACTCAATTCTGATTTAGATACCACTGAAAATGGGAAATTCCCCAAAGCAGTTTACAATACCTGCTTGCTCTTCATGAATTCAAAGCTTTTGGCATCAGAATTACTTCTCAAAGAGGAAGACAGAAGCATCCACAAACAATATTTTGAAATTTTATTTGCTCTTTATAGAAATTTATTAAAATGCCCTAATGCAACATGGGCAGAATGAACATCCGAAAACAAGATTACCAATTAAACACAGACATTATTGGTTTCTGCGTGCTACACTTAGATGCAAGAATATGGGTTGTTGTCATTAAGAAAAACTAGGTATATTAAGAACATATCATGGAGGAAAATGTTCTGATGAAACAAGAAGCAATCTTCTTATAATCAGTGAGATATGGGAAGATTGATTCAACTTGAACAAAATCATATTTTCCTTTTCTTAATCTTGTCTTAATCTTAATTTCCTACATTTAAAAAAATTCTCATATATCACCAGGCTGGTTTATATCCAAAGATAATAATAATAATAACCCTTAGACTGCCCCACCTCAGCTTCAGATATACTGGAACTGCAAATCTCAGGGACACATTTGAGAATACAGGGCTATAAGCATGCAATAGGGAGAGAAGCTGAATTATCCAGATGTTCAATGGTGCAACTGCAGCACTAAAGCACAAGACTGGGCAATGTCTTGGCAAAAGCAAGGACACCAGCACAGCCAGACATCCGTGTTTTGTCAAGGGGTTGGTGTCTCTCATTTCTCCCATTCTAAATTACAGCATGACCCACAGTTAAAAAAAATAAATCCAGGTTTTCTCCACACAAAAAGTATGAAGAAAATAGAGAGGGCAATTGAACATGAAGACTAAATGGTTTTTTCTTTCTCTAGGAAGTCTGCAAAGCACCCTTGTCCATAAGCCAAGAGATTGCAGGAACCTGGTCTTCAGCTGAAGAATCAAAGGTCACAACTATATTAAGCCTGATGTAAGATGGGTTATAACAGCAATACTATCATTATGTCAATCAACAGAGACATACATTTCATTCAATGATATGGTAAATAAATTTCACATTTGAAATGTAATGGTAATAGGTTACCAGGAGAAAGAGCAAGCGTTGTTTACACTGTGACATTAAAGCAAGTAAATTCTTACAGTTTTCTAGCTCTTACAATCACAGGTTTGCAAGTATGGGGAAGTAAAAAGAGAAAAGTATGAAAATGATATTCATCAAGGAAGCATATTGCACTATACATATTGCACTACATAAATAATAGAATACCAACATTCAGGCCAAATCACATAAATTATGTGACAATATTGCCAGTCCAGAACATATTTCTTTCCCACAAGACCTTGATTTATAAGATTTTTTTTCTGCATGAGGATGAATACTGCATTCATTTTGGTCAACACAATATAAAGAAGATGTGGAGACTCTGGAAAGAGTACAGAGAATTGCAACAAAAATAATTAGGGGACTGAAGGTTAAAATGTGCCAAGAACGGTTGCAGGAACTGGGTATGTCTAATCTAAAGAAAAGAAGGACTAGGGGAAACATGATAGTTCTGTTCCAATATTTGAGGGGCTCCTACAATGAGGGAGTCAAATTATTTTCCATAGCACTGTTGGAAGAAATGTTCACCTGGGTTCAGTTCCAAGTGGGAAGAAAGACACTGGAAACACAGAGACTGCTTGGAAGGATGGTTTAATGGTGGACAGGACCACATGGTTTTGAGGTCCTGGGCAAAAAAAATGAGCACCTGGGTGAGAAAGGGAGAGAATTTTATATCCTCTGTTAGGCTTTGAACTTGCTTCATGTTCCTATGGTAAGAAATGTATCCTGATTGGTTGTCAGACTTGGTAACTTTGTAGGTTGTCTTGAGTCCCAGGCTTGGTTGAATCTTGCTGGGTGATGTAGTTAAGGGGCTTTGGGCAATTCCTATTAAGGCTTAATGGCTTTGTCCTGGTTTGGATCTGAGTGAGGGCTAATCCTACCATGTCCTGAGAGTGAAGGTCTTTTGTGTTGTAGATAAGCTGGCCCAGCCTTTTATCTGTAAATAAGCTGGCGCCAAAATATCTGCTGGGGTTGAGTTTCTGTGCCCTCTAAGATTTATATTTCTCTTTTAGGGAAAAATATTCTGCCTTTTTAATATTTCCTAGAACAGTGGTTGCTAACCGGTGGGTCGTGGCACACTGGTGGTCCGTGAGAAAAAATTGGTCGGCCACAGCGCACCCGTATCTGCAACAGGGGTGATACCGGTAGCAGATGGACTGATGCATGCAAGGAGGGAGGGCAGCGCACGGGAAATTGCGGCATCGGAGCCCTTCCCGGGTGTTCCCTAGCCTGCGAGGGGGTGGGGGCAAAGGAACCTTTGAACTGGTGTTGGGTGTTGGGAATCTGATGTCCGGAGGCTGACAAGCCACGTGCTGAAGACCAGATGGCTGGTGGGGAGGTGGGGCAATCCTGCAGTCTCTGTAGCAAGCCCGTGTCATAGCTGCTGCCTCCTGCCTCCGCGCATCGAGGAGGCCGAGCAGCAGTGAGAAGAGCGCGGACCTCCTGAGCTGCAGGAAGCGGCTACCAGCAATGCCCTCAGGTGGAGATGTTGTGAGGGGGAGGCTCAACCTCTCCCCTCAGGAGCTGCAAAGTGCTCGCAGCCCCTCTGGCACCTGCCAAACCTCCTCCTTCCCGCTGGGCATGTGAGCACTTCTGGAGAGGAGGAAGAGAAGCACTCCAGAGGGACGGTGAATGTTTTGCATCTCCTGAGGGGAGGGGTTGAGCCTCCCCTCACAACATCTTCACCTGAGGGTATCGCTGGCAGTTGCTCGACCTCCTCGATGTGTGGAGGCAGGAGGTAACACCAGTTCAGAGGTTCCTTTCCCAGCAACTCTGAGTCATTTATTTAATATCAACTTGCTTAACTTTCATATGCCAGGCTGTTATGGCACAATCTAATATTTTTCTCTCCCATCTATATAAAATGAAATAATAGATGATAAACTCTGCCAGTATTATCTTATATTTACCACAGGTATCTATAAAAAGATGCCCTGTGGGGTAAGTAGAACTGAATTTGTACCATCAAGTGAGGACTAAATGTCCAGTAAATGACATTATACTGTAAGGATTTTAGTGCAATTTACATTTCCTTTCACAGATCATAAGAATGATTTTATCCATTAAAAAGTCCATGAAGTACATTCTTCGTTGTTCTTCTAAAAATTGTCCTACAGATAGGAATGAAAGAGTCCTTATACAGCTTGCTAATAACATTTTTAAATATTGCCTTTCCTATACTACTGACCTCAGACAAGAGATATAGATTTTCTGGAAACTGTTGAAGTGAGTATTATCCCAACTGACATTTTCATCTCCATATCCATTGCCCACACAAGCTATATTACAGATAGTCCTCAACTAACAACAGTTCATTTAGTGACTGTTCAAATTTACCAACAGCACTGAAAAAATGTGACATGACCGGTTTTCACAGTGACCATCTTTGTAGCAGCCCCATGATCATGTGGTCAAAATTCAGATGCATGGCAACTGGTTCATAGTTATGACCATTGCTGAATCTCAAGGTCATGCTATCACCTTTTGCAACCTTCTCACAAGCCAAATCAACGGGGAAGTAATATTTACTTTCCAACTGGGTTACTAACTTATCAACTGCAGTGATTCACTTAACGACTGTGGCAAGAAAGGTTTTAAAATGGGGCAAAACTCACTTAACAAATATTTCAGAAATTTGGGGCTGAGTTGGGGTTTTTAAGTCGAGGACTACCTGTACTTGATATGAAAACAATTAGATTGAGCCTGTTTTATTAAGTTTGAATGGTTCTTTTAAAGAAAACAAATGCTCAAATGAGAAAAATCTCATTTATCCAATTTTTTCATAGAGAATATATATGCTTGCTACTAGAATTTTTTTCATACTTGTTTCCCTAGTCCAGTAAGGAAGGAAGGGCACATATTAGTTATGTACACAATCTCTAGATTATATATATAATTTTAGGGGGTAGAACCAAGAGACCATGAGTTCTAGTCCTGCCATTGGCATGAAACCTGGCTGGGTGACTTTTGGGCCCAGTCATTATACTTAGGCTTGATGTCAGGGCTTGGGCAACAAGCCAGTCAGTCAATTTCTGTTGCAACAAATGGATCAACACTTTCTTAAAAAAGACAAAAAAGTAGGGCCTCCACTAAAAAAAAACACTAGGAAGAAAAATGCATGGGTTGAGACCAGCAACAATATACAATACAACCTGGCTAGCCACATGAATTTGACAGCATTTAAAGTCAACAGCATTTCTATAATTATGGGGAGACTTCATTATAAATGGAACATAAAAATAACTCACAATTCTGCTTAAGTATCTATTTTGTATAGAATCCAATTTGACTAATACATTTTCATTTACTTGTTTCAGTTATATATTTTGCACTTGTATGTGCATGCTTTGTTTTAAATTGTAAGCTGCCACGTTTTAACAGACACACAGACACCTGTGGGTTGGCATTACTTCAGTGAGACAGGCCATGCTGGAAAGTGGGTTGGGCTGACTCCTAAATCTGTATTATTTTTCTCTTTTAAATTGGTGTGCATCGGTAAAACGAAACGGTTGGGAGAATGCAGGCTGTCCCGGGGGCTTTGATACCTATCGTTACTCTCCACTTGCTGTTTTTCTTCTATTAAAAGCAAAAGAATTGAAGTCTTCTCTTTTTAATAGCCTTGTTAACTCTGTAACCTCCATGTTTTAAGAATCACATGGGAAAAACCAGACACCATTAATTTATCCCAACTAATAAAACCGTTTTAAAAGAAAGCTCAGCGGGAGAAAATATACTTAATTTACCCCTGGTCCTTTTATACAAAGCCAAAGTGGCAGTGTGCACATATTGTCCCCCCCATTTCCCCCTTTTGTAAATACATGAAGTGCAGCTTGCACACCTACGTTCCAGCATGAACAAAAAATAAAAGCAGCTTACCAATCTTTTTATAATGGTCATGAAAAGAGCGGGAAACCAGCACCGTTGCTGGAGCGCTCACCTTTTTAAATGGACTTGCAATCGTTGGTTGCGCTTCAATTAGTCACTCCAGGCCCTGGATGGAACGAAGAAAGGCGACTGAATTATAGGACCCTGCTCAGTCTCTCTCTCTCTCTCTCTCTCTTACTTTGGATAGGCTCGCCCACCCAACCCCGATGCTTTCATGGGACTCGTAGTTCTCTAAAGCCCCTGCCCGCCTGATTCGGAACGAAGGACAGCACTCAATCTCCCAAGAAGCTTTTCGCGCGCCCGTTGTCGCTGCGGACTGAGCATGCGCGGGTTAGTGTGCCTGTTTTCGTCGGCGGCCGCTGCAGCGCTTCAATGGGGGCTTACGATCATTCTCGGGTGCGGTTGTTTGCGGGACTCGGAGGGGCTGGTTTGTTCCTGTTGTTGATAGTCCTGTATAGAGTCGGGTCCGAGCTGGAGGTGGGTTGGCAAGCCGGATTAATAACAACGATCAGTTATATATGTCTCTATATAGCGGTGTTCAAAAGGCTTCGCAATGATTTTAATGCGCTCAGAGTTCAATTGTAAATAAGGCTGCCAGATTTTTGCAGCGCAGATCTCATAGATCTAACAGTGGGTCCGTGATTGCCCTAAGTGATTTTTGAGAAGATAATTACAAATAATCAAAAGCGATTGTTTTATCTCTTGACAAACTTAAATTATTAATTGATTAAGAATTCTTGAATAAGGTGAGAGCTTTGGTAAAATAATTTTGGATATTGAGTCCAATCAACCAAATATATATGTATATCAAATTTGCCATTATTCTTTTCAAAGTTGTGTTGAATTGCAGTTGCCCTCACCATGGGGCAGCATGATTAGTGGATTAATATTGTGGCATAAAATAACACATCTAAAACACCCACCCACACACAAACACACACAAATTGTCTAGTTCATCATGTCAATGAAAAATGGAGCAAGGGCAAACATGGCAGTAGTTTCTTTGGACATACTTGAAAATAAAACCAAAAAAGGAAATGAGAGAGAGAAGTGTGGGAACTGACTGAGTAGGGCTTTCGAGAGCTTAAATAAATATTCTTGATGCTGGGGGAAAAGAAATAGTTGGAGGTTAGCTTGGGCCAACTAATGCAAAGTTAATAACATTCTTTATATTCAGAATAGAAAGTTAATAACTTCTTTATATTTCAGGAGAAGAGGAAAACTTGCGTCCTCTCCACATGCCACCCTGCCCAAATTTAACTAAAAAAATATTAAGGTTTGAGGTTGGCAAATCTGTGAACAGTTTAAGACACTGCAAAGGCTCAGTATAAGGAGAAAAAAATTGCACATTTCCTTATTTCTGATACCTTTATAAAGTGCTGGGGTTCTTAATGCCGTTTAGAGTGTTATCCTTGTGCCCCAGCTGCTATGCTTATCCATAAATGGTTTGAATTTACTTTTCTCCAGATAGTTATAGCATTCCATTTTATTGTATCTTATCACTCCTTTTGCTACACTAACCTTCAGAGTCTGAGTAAGTACAGTGCAGTGGTATCAGCTTCCCCGTTTTCCATTCAAATTGAAGCTATGGAAAATCTGAAGCAGTGTCTGACATTTAGGAATGGATACAGTGAGAGCCATACACTGAAACCTAATCCAAAGAAAATGTATTTTTATTTATTTATATTTCCTACCGTATTTCTAAACTGCCCATTTCCTGCAGATATCATTAGGGTATCTGGGATAGGGATAGGGTTTGCCTAACCTGGAAGATGTCTTTCACTGTCTTTTAAATGGAACTGTACTTCTGATATGCATCAGTTTTAAGGATATCATTTAAGACCTCATCTTTCATCAGATGCTGATCCAGCCTATTAACCCGAATAAGGATAATTTAGTACAATCATAAGACCAAAAGCCTAACTGATCCAAAATTCCATTCCATTACACATATCTAGTCAATTAGATATGTACAAGAAGCTGTAAAGCAGGGCCTGACTGAAGCAACCACATCTCCTTATATTCAAAATGAAATGATCTGTGATTCTGGAAAATAATGTATTCCTCTCATGACTTGTAGCTATTGTTTGCTGATCCTTGTTTATTAAATTGATTGCTCTCCTTTTACGATTGCCACAGGTGACAGCCATCTTGTAGCAAATTCCATTATTCCAACACATCGTGTATCAAACTTTATTTCATTTTATCTGTTCTTGAACCATTGCCCAGCTTTATTGCCTCTAGATTTGTCCACATGCCACACTTTTCTCTACCTCTTGACATCTTTTCATTTAGTGCTTTTCTAGAACCAGATATACCCCCAGCCAGAGGTTCCTCAAAGAGAATTGCTCTAACTCTGCCAAGAATGTGTGGATTATAACTCCCTAAATTAATCAGCCAACATGATTATTGCTGAAAATTATAGGAGTAAATATCATAGTAGGGCATTCAAGGGAAAGATGTTCTAGTGCTCTGATAATTTTGGTTGATGCTTAGTGCTTTTTTTTTTGGTTCTTTAATTTTTTTTGGGGGGGGTGGGGGGAATGCAGTAATCAAAGCTGTATACTGTACAATATTCCAATTGTGAATACATTTTTTCTTCCACTCAATCAGTCATGTCTGATTCTTGGAGGCCGCCTAGACAAATCTCTACCATTTTCTTGGCGTGGTTTTGGGGAAGTGGTTTGGCACTGCCTCTTTCATAGGACTGAAGGAGAGTGACTGGCTCAAGGTCACTCATCTGCCTTTGTGCCTAAGGTAGGACTAGAATGGTCTTCTGCTTTCTAGCCTGATGCCTTCACCGCTGTACCAAACTGATTGCAAAGTATACCCATGCAAAATCCAGAAGTATAATACTCCATATTTTACATTCTGAATTCAACTAATATTTGCTTTCAAGTATTGATCGTGTGTTGTTTGGGTGCCCTGCGTACTGAGGAGCAGCTCTGCCAAAGTGTTCCTTAGTACTTTTTATAAATGACAAGTTCAACCACTTCACAATCAGTCGTAATTATCTCAGAATACCTCACTGTATCACCTCTGACGTTGGAAAGTTTTTGCTAATGTGCAAGATTCACACTTAATTAAGCAAATCGTATCTGCTGTTTTAACATTCAGTTTCCCAATTTGAAGGGAACCTTTTGAATGATTTCACTTTCTTTTTTAATTCTGAATTATTTATGTGTAAATAAATTTAAGCTAGATTTTTTTTGAAGCCTGCATTTTTTTCCCCTTCAAGGAATTGTATTTACATGAGCCTTCTTCCCCTGTTGAATATCATTTAGTTGTAGTGAGACCGCAATTCTAAGAATTGCAGATTTCCATATTATGGAAATGATAGGAAATGCAGTTGAAATGCATCTTTTGACCAAGTATATAACCATCTTTTCCAATTAATCCCTATTCATGTGCCGCTGTCCCCACAAAATTTATCTTAACAGAATGATGTTGATTTCCTGGCATTACTTGGTCTTCTCTAGACAAGTAGAGAAGCCAGATCATTGGACTTTACAGTATAAATACTGATGAGGATAAATTATAGTTTATGAGTGTATGGATAGTGACACATTCCAAATTTTGTGTTGCTGTCGTTGGCTGATTTCTGCAAAGCTAAATGAATGAAAAACTGCTGGTGACCTTCTACCGCTGCACCATAGAGAATGTTTTAACACTGCACCTCTGTATGGTTTGCCAATTGCACAGTGGCAGATAGGAAAGCATTCCAGAGGGTTAACGTCATTGCCCAGAAGATCATTGGTTGCCCTCTCCCCTCTTTGGAAGAGCTTTATAGCTCCTGCTGCCTTAAGAAAGTTCAAAATATTCTCAAAGATCCATCTCATTCTGGGAACCCCTTTTTTTAACTATTACCATCTGGCAGACGGTCCAGAATAATAAAAACAAGGACAAAGAGGCTGAAAAACAGCTTCTATCCCAGGGCAGTAGCTCTTTTGAATTCTACTGAATAGAAGTATTGGTGCGGTGTGTGGGGGGGGTTCAGTCAATGTGTGAAGGGTGAAGGATGTGTGTTTGTGTTTATTGTCATGGTCATGGTCATGATGTACACTGAAGATGGTGTTTGATTTCATTGTACGAGGTGCAATGACAGTAAAGTAAAGTAAACTGAACTCAGCAGAGTTGTCAAGGAGACCTCTTGTGAGCTAGACTAGGAAGTTGAGAAAATTTTGAAGAACAAGAATGGAAAAATCAGTTCCATATTATTGCCAGGTATACAAGTAGTCCTCAACTTACAACCATTCATTTAGTGACCATTTGAAGTTACAATGGCACTGAAAAAAGTGACTCACGACTGTGGTAGCATCTTCATGGTCACATGATCAAAATTCAGATGCTTGGCAATTGACATGTATTTATGACAGTTGCAGTGTCCCGGGGTCATGTGATCACTTTTTGCGACCTTCTGACAAGCAAAGTTAATAGAGAAGCCAGATTCATTTAACAGCCATGTTACTAACTTAACAAATTCAATGATTCGCTTAACAACTGTGGCAAGGAAGGTCATAATATGGGGCAAACGCACATAGCTGTCTTGCTTAGCAATGGAAATTTTGGGCTCAATTGTGGTCATAAGTTGAGCATTACCTGCACGCATGTGTCTATGTAGTGGGGAGGAATCGACTTGGAAAGAAACAATACTTACCACCTTGTCTCTGGGTGGGGCTGTTTGAAAATGCTTTGAAGGTTTTTTTTGTTTGTAAATTAATAAAGTTGTTTAAAAGTGTTTTTTCCCCCTCAGCTAAATCAATACATACGATTGAAGAAGGAGGGTTCCCTCAAGTTAGACCTAAACATTTGTCTTTTAATGCTCTCTAGGCCTAATCTACCTGACAGGATTGTTGTTGGGGAAAAGAGGAAACAGTGTAGCAAATAAATCTAACAAAGAGGTGGAGTTAACCCTTTCTGGACAGATCAATTTACTAATAGCCGGAATGATGCTTCACGGTAAATCAGACCACCGTTTTAACAGTATTGTTTCTGTGCTTAATTTGTAAGGTGTTAAATCAGTGGACTACTTATTCATTGTGGCAGATACAGAAACCACTCTACAAGCTTGATCTAGAGTGGCCAAAGTTTCCAGAAGAATTTACTGGTCAAACATTTTGTGTCGCTGTTGATCATCTCCAGGGATTAGTCTACGTGGGACAGGTAAGAAACAACAAAATCAAAATGTTTATGGAGCTACTATACTTACCCAAGATATAGTTATTACAGTGAGGAGATGAATAATACAGTGTTGTAATCCTGCATGATTCTGCCGCTAAGCATTCCGCATGCTGCATTTGGCCCCTGAGCCTTGACACCCCCTCCTTTACATTGTTACAAGATTTGACTTTGGAAATGTTGTTCTAATTAAGTTGATGAATTATTTCTTTGTTACATTTAGCCTTCTCAGTTTCAAATTTACTCTGGGCAGTTTCATACAGTTAAAAAATATTACATTAAAAACCCTGCATGCCTTTTTCCTATAGTTCTTCAAATTACACACACAAAAATGTACTTCAAATTAGCACTTCAGTAGCAACATTTTATAGCAGAGAATTTTACTGCATCTGAGATTATCTAAAATATTTATTCTTCCAATTCTACATAAAGCCTTTTATTTGGCTTCCGGTGTCTGTGGTTCCTTATTACAGTATCCCAGCCTTATTAATATCGAACCTATTACAATAACTTTATTGTCTATTGTCTATCAAATTATGGTTTTCACTGAAAAATGGAGATATTTTCAAGTTAAAAGCTAGATTTTGTATTTCCAGGGATGTGACTGTGTTTTTATTTTGGCAGCTTTTTTTCAGATTGCATCCAGATTCTCCTATTTCAGCATCTGATGGTACTTTGCTCAGATGTACGAAGTTTTCTCACAGTTTTCCTTTGAAGTCTGTGGTCTGGTTTGCATAACATATTGTGACTTGGCCTAAAATACTGTTTGAACCCAGATCATAAGACAGGCTGATCATGATCTGAAACCATGACTTGGTTTAATTTATTTATCCAGTGGTGGTCCAATCTGTCACCTGAAGCGTATGCTGCTAGCATATGGAGTTTGTATTTTCCTACATAAATGAAGATTGAATTAGGGACACAGAAGAGTGGGCGAATTACCCCTTCCTCGTTACATATGCTGTCTGTGAGCCCCAGTTGGATTAGTATGGGCTTGTAAGTTTGTGGGTATGAAAATAAATCAGAAGGGCTGGTCATTCAGCCAACATAAACATGCAGAAATTTTGATTGAAGACTGGGAAACCAAGCCATGCCATATTTGCCTTTTGTACATGTTCGCTGAGTAAATACCTCGCTGGGATCCACACTCTTTAGCATGTTGTGTGAACACATCTGTAACGCAGATTCCATTTTTTTTCCCAATACATTACCCCAAAGAGGAATCTGATTATTTCCTTTCTTTAATTTATACAGTCCTCTCAAATGATACATCCCTCTCATCTGACTCTATAAACCTTGCATAAGTGAACGTGCTGTTTTAAAGTTTATTGTGTTATTTTCTTAATAGCTTAAAAGTCAAACCCAAGAATAGTGAACCAGCTGCTGTACCGTTTGGTCAGTCTCTTCATAGGAACAGCTTCAAGTAATCCATCTTAATGTCTAGTTTTCTTCTGTAAATCTGGCAATAAGTACATTGCAGGTCTGTGTATATTTTTAAATCGTGGTGTGTTCATACTTTTCAAGCAGCAATGGCTAAAAACAATTAAACATTGAAAGGGCCTTGTATAATTGCAGCATTTAAAGATCAGCCTAAAGCACTTTAAAGCCTGAAATGTATTTTTAAGGGATGTAATGCGTCTAAAATTAATCTGAATTCCCACTGTTGTAATTACAAAACTTTAATAAAATTACTGTATTTTTTTAAAAAATTGGCCTGAATTCCCAAACTATTGAAAAACAGCCAGGGTAAGACAGATTGATATAAGGAAAATTGAAGACCAGACAGCTAGACTTCTGGATCTCCTGATGAATTGCTGGAAACCGTGAGCTGTTTCCCAGCTGTAGCTTTAACAGATGATACCAACGTGGCAGAAGCAGCAGAGGCTGCCTTTCTGTAAAGAGTTTTGCTTTGGGAAATACTTTGCGACTGTCAACCAGAGACATAAGTACAGCTGCCTTTTTGAAAACAGTCAAGGAATTTGCGGTCAGTACAACAGTTGTAACAAAATCCAGCATTATACCAGTATATGTCCTAAGCCAGTATTGTAGGATTCCTGGTGAATTTCTTGGGGCAGTTAAAAATTACTGGTTGCAATCTTTAATGTACTTCCTAGCTTGGGGGTTTGTACTTAAAGCCCCCCACATCTCCCCATTGAACACCATTCTTAGAGTATGGCAGGTGACTAGGAGAGCCAGGGCATTTAAAAAACAACAACACCCTCTGACAGGAATGGTCATGGGAGTTCAGGCTATTTGAATTCTCAATCTAAAGCAAGGCTCTTCAAACTTGGCAAGTTTAAGACTTATGGACTTCAACTCCCAGAATTCCTGAGCTAACATGACTGGAGGAGGAATTCTGGGAGTTGAAGTCCACAAGTCTTAAAGATGTCAACTTTGAAGACCCTGATCTAAAGCAATAGGATCAGCACCAACCAGGCTGATGTGTAAGTTGCAATGCAGTTGCCCTTCATTTTGCTCATATCTCTGTATTGTATAACAAAACTCTCAGTTTGGGAAAAGTGCCTAGGCTATTATTAGGCTATTATTATTAATGCTAATGCATTAGCATGCTAATGTATTTTAGCTTTTATGAAGCTAAAATACATTAGCATTCTTTGTGATTAGAAAAACATATGTTGAAATGTGTTTCATGTTTACGTGGATATTTTAAAAAGAGAGCCATGTTGTTGGTGTAGTGTAGTGGCTAAGGCATTGGACTGGAGACCACGAGTCTAGGCCTGCCTTGGGCACAAAGCCATCCAGGTAACCTTGGCCCAATCACTCTTTTTTATTCCTAAGAAGTAGGCAGTGACCAACCACTTCCAAAATCTTGCCAAGAAAACTACAAGGCTTAGTCCAGGCAGTCGCCATGAAATTCAAAAATGTTCCCTACTGGCTCTGTGGGCGTGGCTTGGTGGGACTTAGTATCTAAAAGGAAGAAGGCGGGTGGGCATGGGTGGGCCAACGGATTCAAATCGTCCCTACCACCTCTCCCAAGGTGGTGCGAGGCGGTTGAATTTCACCCCTGCACCAGGAGTCAACAGTGACTCAAAAGCATTTAAAAAAAAGTGTATTTATGTGGCAGCAATGTGACAGATTGAGGAATGAATAAATAAAGCAATACTGGTTGGAAATAGTCTGCTCTCTGCTCTTTTGTTTATGAAATATCCTTAAGTGGCGTGGATGGAAGGCAAGTTTGCATGGTGCCAAGTTTGAGGTATTTTAAGCCAAGTGCAGGACTTAAAAATAAGTGGATCTTTTAAAATGTATCATGATGCTTTAACTTTTTTTACCGTGCTTTTATTTCACTCTTAGTTCTGCAAAAGTTAATTTGGAACCCTCTATTATTAGATGTTGTACATACAGTATTTATAGCTCTTTTGGAATATTTTATTATTATTTCTGGACCTGTGATTTTTGTTTAGTTACAATTCTGTTTGTCCTTCAGAAAGGCTTCTCATTGAATAGCGAAAGAGATTAAATTTGGATTTATTGGAACCTTCATTTAGGTACCTGAATCTCAAATGTTCAAATGCTGAGAACAAGTAAGAAGGGAAAGGCCACTGTCTTCTTGGGCTGCTGTAAAGCTATCTGAAAGTACTTTTCTCTGTCTTTTGACAGCAATGCCTTGAGCTAAATACTTGGGTGCCTTTCTTGCATTTGGAATTCCAAATGCAGACTTTCCAAGCCAACATGGCCATTGTTGAAAATCCTGAAAGTTAATGTCTGCATAATTGAAGGATGCTTGGGTTAGGGAAGCGTGGACTAATTTTTTCAAAATAGCCGTAAGAATTTCCTTAATCAGCACACAAAATGATGGGTGTCATTTATTGTACTGCTATATCGGCTTTTCAGGAAACATTGGTTTTTGTGGTCTCCTTGGACCCACCAGTCACTTACTTTTTACATAGCTGCACTGGCGCACTCTGAAACCTGAGAGAGGTGAAATGACTAGTATTTATTTAATATGTTTATTTTCCTTGTTTATTTTTTTGGGAGGTAACTACACTTGGTCAGGCTCCTTGGAGTTACAATATAATAATGCTTAAGGCTATTTACTGTATAAGGAGCTGTAATGAAAAAAAAAATGATTGGATTTTTCTGTCTGCCATACCCCCCCTTATTCTCTTTTTTGTTACCTTTGCGCACCTTGAGAGAGGTAATGAAGATGTACCAAAGGTCTTAGTGTACTCTGAGGAAGGCTATCTTGTACAAACATGGAAAACAGCCACCATTGAGATGCCCCATGGAATCTTTGCATTGACCACACCCAATGGAAGTTCTGTGTGGATCACAGATATAGGAAATGGTGCGTAGAAATATTGTTGTTTAACGTGGAAAAAGAATGCTGTTGTGTATCTTACGTTTTGCAACTGAAGGTGTATTTTGGATTGAATTTAAGTTGAGTTGCTGCCCTTCCCCAAAAATAAATTGGAACCCAAGATTAAACACAGGTCATATATATTTACAATAAACATATATCAGTCTGGTACTCATCAGTTATTTCAGTTTTCAAATTCTATAAGCCCAAATGAGTGTGGACTATGCGCAATGAAATCTGAAAGATAAGAGTCATTTTAAGACCTCATATCAATACTTAAAAAGCATCGGTCACCATTAAAATGTCAGCATGTAATAACCAATAATCAAACCTAGAATGAGTGTCTTCAAAACCGAACAGTTGGTTAGGTAGCTGACCCAGGTTGACCCTCTTCTAACCACTTTAGTTTGTTTCTTAAGATTTCTTCCATATTCTTAAGCTATTATCCCTCCTTTTTCAGATAAAAGAGGACAATGATCTTTCCAACTGAGTGTTAGCAAGCCAAGCATGCTTCCACCAAGGTTTCTAGTCATAGTAATCAAAAGTCCTTGATGTAATATTTCATCTTCATAATGGGTTTTCAGTGATAGAAAAATATGGTAAGGATACTTAATGGGAGTTGGTATCAGCACCTGGTGTGCTTTTTGAAATTCTGTGACTTGGAAGAGGTGATAGCACATCAGTGCAAACCAGTGGTGGAATTCAATTTTTTTTACTACTGGTTCTGTGGGTGTGGCTTATTTGGTGGGTGTGGCTTGTGGTCTGTGACTGGGTGGGTGTGGCTTAGTGGTCATGTGACTGGGTGGGCGTGCTTGGTGGTCATGTGACTGGGTGGGCATGGCCAACTCAATGTCACTCACATCAAGGGCTGCCTCACCTGGCCCCTCCCCTCCCAGCCATTCCTTGTTGCACAGCCTCAATTTATCTATAGTTATGTAAAAATGTTGTTCACCTTTTTTGACTTTATTATCTGCATACTATAGATGTACTTTCATGGACCACTGAAAGGAGGAAATGGCCCCCATGCTTTACTCAAGAGTGTGATAGGCAACAGGCTTTTAAGGGGCTGCCACAAAGAAAAGGGGACAGTGTATTTTCCAAAGAAGCAGAAGGCAAACCAGAAGCAATGGATGGAAACTGAACAGAGAGAAGCAACCTAAAACTAAGGAGAAACTTCCTGACAGTGAGAACAATTAACCAGTGGAACTGTCTGTCTCCAGAAGTTCTGGGTGCTCAATCACTGGAAGTTTTTAAGAAAAGACTGGACAGCCATTTCTCTGAAATGGCATAGGGTTCACCCCAAGGTCCCTTCTAAGTATTATTCTGACACCTTTCCCAGGATTTCTACTCAGAGTTTGGCATCCTCAGTTTTCTTGCCTGATCTGGGGGTTGGACTAGAAGACCTCCAAGGTCCCTTTCAACTCTTGTTAAACACATGTGCATTTTATGCTCTGGACTATTGACATTGAATGCATGTAAACCCTGAAAAATATGTGGTAGCCCTGGGCAAAAGAAAGGCAGAAAAATCACTCTAGGTATAGGGACAGTGTAAAATATTAACACATGATAAATAATGGAACAATTAAAAATAATAGCACAGAGTTTTATCTCTCTCTCTTCCTATTTTTTCTTTCTTTCTCTACCTTCCTCTTTCTCTCTCTCTCTTTCTCTCTCTCTCTCTCTCTCTCATACACACATACACACACACACACACAGAGCACTTAACAGACAAGCATTTTGGAAGCAGCTCCTTTAAATTTCTCCAAGGCTGGAGTGGATTCCCCCACCCCCTCTGTCAGACCGCATTCCTTCTCACTCCAGCACTTTAACTCACAAGGGGAAAGCGATACTTGCAGCATCCATGGGAAATCCTTGGAGAAATTTTTAAAAGACCTGCTTCCAAAATGCATTTTTTTTACATTGCAAAAGTGCTCCATGGCTTGATTCATCCCCACCCTCTCTGTCAGACCGCACTCTTTCTCACTCCCGACACTTTAACTCACACGGGGAAAGTGATACTTGCAGCATCCATGCCTTTCTTCCTTTTCCCCCCGGGGAGAAAGAGGACATGGGGAACGGAAAGCTAGGAGAGCGATCGCAAGTGAGCGACCAGGCAACCGGATTGGGGGCGTGGCCAGCCAGGGATTGCCACCGGTTCGGCGACCCATGCCAAATAACCGCTACTGGTTCACCCGAATAGGTGCGAACTGGTTGAATAGCACCTCTGGTGCTAGCCCCAGAATCTCACACACCTTGTGAAAAGTTCTACAGGTGATGCCCAAATGTGTGTGCAGTTTGGCTACGATACAGCTCAAACAAAGCATGCAGTGCAAATAGCTGATGACTGCATTCCTGTTTTAGTAAGTCATTTCTCCCCATCAGAGTGGGAAGAAAGGGGGTTGTTAATACCCTGTTTCTCCAACAATACAGCCTCCCCCAATAGGAAGTCCCAGCATGTTTTATAGGCATGAAATGAAATTAAGCCCCTCCCCCCAAATTAAGGCCTATATTAAAACATGCGAAATGGTGGGGGATGGTGGGGGGCTTGCTGTTAGGAAGTACTTTTGTTGCACACCTGGATATGGTGCTGCCTGCATTGACCCCGATACGAAGTGCCCCACCAATGCCGAGGTCAACATCCAAGCCGTCGCCGCCCGCCCACCCAAAGATGCAAGGGGGGAATTAAGTCACCCCCGAAAAGACGGCCTAGCCATTTTTTCAGGGCTCAAAAAAAAATAAGACCCAGCCTTATTATATGAGAAACACGGTAGATAGTAGCACTGAAGGGTTTGGGCAGTGTGAAAACAAAAGGCTCGTGGCACTGTTTTGGCAGCCGTTTTTACAGGTACAGCACTACAACTGACATGGCTGCAGCCTGATTCTTTTTTTATGCTTGACAAAAAAAAAAATCTGTTTCCAAATATTGTAGCATGGATTGTTTAATTAACATTTGGTTATATGGGGTATCTGCAGCCTGTACCCTATTGTTGAATTCTTTTCACACCTCTGCAGACCTTGTTATTTATTCAAAGTTGCAGGAGAATGAAGACGAAAAGGAGTTGCTAATCAAGGGGTAGGCAGAGAAAAGGCAGGAACAAGGGTTCATTATGAACAAGTCTGTGTGATGCAGAGCAGAAAGTTTCTATACAGGCCATCTTCAACTTACGACCACAATTGAGTGCAAAATTTCTGTTGCTAAGCGAGACATGATGGAGTTTTGCCCCATTTTATGACGGTTCTTGCCGCAGTTGTTAAGTGAATCACTGCAGTTCAGTTAGTAGCACGTTGTTAAGTGAATCTGGCATCCTCATTGACTGCTTGTCAGAAGTTTGCAAAAGGGGATCACATGACCCCGTCACACTGCAACTATCATAAATATGAGCCAGTTGCCAAGTGTCCAGATTTTGATGACATGCCCATGAGGATGCTGCTATGGTCCTAAGTGTGAAAAGTGGTTATAAGTCACTATTTTCAGTGACGTCGTCACTTTGAACCATCACCACACACACATGGTTATAAGTCAAGGTTTACCTGTACATAGAATCCAGAAGTTCTACCAATTTGCCTCAGAAGAAGGTAGGGAATAGATCCTTCTTTTATCTGTAAATCTGTCATACTTGTGACCTCGTTGGAAAGTCTCAACTTCTCCTTGATGCAGGAAAATATGGACACACAGTGAAACAGTACAGCCCATTAGGTGAACTCCTTCGAGTCATAGGTACACCAGGTAGAGCAGGTTCTGATACGGAACCTCTACAATTTGACCAGCCAGCGGAGGTCTTTGTGGAACCAACCGGAAACGTTTACATTGTGGACGGTGATGGAGGACTAAATAATCGCTTGCTCAAATTGACAGAAGGTAAGCAAATGTATGTTTAAAATGTTGATGCCGGGTTTTATTTCTAATGTGCTGAGGTACCATTTCCTGAGCTACCATAACCCGGTCTGTGACTGGACCGGCAGCCCTGTTCCATGAAGAGAAGTTTTTCCAGGGACCGGAGGAGGGCGTGGTTTCTCATGAGGCCTCATCCTGAGGATGGGGCTTTGCTTGTTTGCCCGGCCCGGTTTCTGGCATGCTGTGGCCCGGTGCCGGTCCACAGACCAGGGGTTGGGGACCCCTGGATTGGACTATAACTTATAGAATATATGAGACTCATATCTGGAGACATAAGACTGGGAAAGGCTGCCTTAGTAGCTTTTTCTATGATAACAGAACACATTAGGAGTGCTTAAGTGGTTTGTGTTTTTGATGCAATCAGCATTAGCTGTTGACCACACGAATGTCTCCCTGTGGTTTTCTTGGCAGCAATATGCCAACATTGTTCTTCTTTCGGGAATATTATTTTTAAACTTTGCCGTCTAGCCTACAATGATGGGGCTCCCAGGTAGCCTCTCATTTTCAAGCATTAACCAGATTCAATCCTGGTTAGCTTTTTTGAGATTAGCCAAGGTTTTTGGAGGCGCAACCACTTGCCGTAAGTCATTTACACAGACGATGATATTCTAAATAAGGAAATTGAGTCTTCTCCCATGTACCTCAATTCTTGGTGACTCATAGATTATGATCTTAGAGCCTCTGCAAACATAAGCCACCAATATGCATACAATTAATGCTGCAAATTTACTGATACCTTATCTTTTTATAAGATTCAAATACTTTTTCAGTAATATTCTGGTGATATCTTAAGAACTTAAACAGCATTATTTTGCAGAATGAAATAGATATATTAATAGTCAGAAAGCTGAAATCCTAATGTATTCTGCAATGGAAAGCTAGATTATCATATTTAATGCATATTGGTGAAATATAACATGGTATTTTCTGAATTTTTATGACTCAAATATGCCTGCTTTATTTTCCCTAATGTTACGCTTTCTTCCGTTTCCCTCTGTTGTGATAGAATAGCATGACTATACCATTCAAAATGTTAAACTCCTTTAAAGTGCAAGGCAACCTTTTTGGCTGTAGAAGAGGGCAAAAATGTTTTATCTTTTTCAGAAGCAGTTTGGTAGCTTTCAAAATAAAAGTCGAGTTAGAAGTCTCAAAGCATCTCATTGCACTCGGTTTTTATATCTTTGACAAGGTGTATGAATTAGCACAATAAAAGATTCATACATATCCCTGGACTTTGGGTTCTCTACTCCTGCTTTTGTTTTAATTCTGATGTTATACTGTAAACTCATTGCAGGAAATAATGCTTGATCAACAACTTTTTATCCACAGACTTAAAGATTCTATGGCTACGTGGGGAAAATGGTACTGCTCCTACACAGTTCAGGATTCCACACAGTGTGACGGTGGATTCAGTTGGGCGGGTAAGGGAGCAGTGATAATTTTGACATAATAGCATAAACATTAGAATACTACTGATCACACTGATGAGGATACTGTTGGCAAAGCTAACAGCCAATATAGCTTTCATTGTCTCGGCGCTTTGTATGTGCGCAAGATAACACGCATACAAAAGGAAGGTTTCACTCATGCAGTTTGCCAACTTGACTTTTTAAAATCCCCAGACCTCCCTCCACTCCCAGTGCCCTTAAAAATTGCCTTGATGGCTATTCAAACCATTTGGGTGGATTAAAAAGTTGTACATATTGCTTGAATATCAAGATTTGGTTCCTCCCCAACATAGATTAATGAGGTGCTGATTATTAATTTAGAGTGCAATCTGTATAAGTTAGAAAATGTTTGTGTACTTCTTTCTCGGTGTTCAGAACAGTGTCTTTGTTTGCACCAGGTCTGGGTTGCAGACAGAGCCAACTGGAGAATCCAAGTTTTTGAAAAAAGTACTGGGGAATGGTTAGGATCTTGGGATAACTGCTTCACAGAAGATGGCCCTTACTCTGTAAGGTATAGTATCTGTGTGCAGGGGTGGGATTCAAATTTTTTAACAACCAGTTCTGTGGATGTGGCTTAGTTGGTGGGTGTGGCTTGGTGGTCATGTGACTGGCTGGGTGTGGCCAACTCAACATCACTCACATCGAGGCACGCATCTCCTCGCCTGGCCTCTCATGACTGTGGGGATGCTGCAACAGTCGTAAGTGTGAAAAAGGGTCATAAGTCACTTTTTTCAGTGCCATTGTAACTTTGAATGGTCACTCCACACAAGCAAAGTACCAGCAAAGGAGGAGAAAAAAACTCCAGAGACGTTCCAGAGACAGGAAGTCTAGTCCTGCCAAGAATGTACTAAGGGTTAATGGAGAGGCAGTTTCTGTAAGCAACCCCAGAATGTTTCCTTCCTGCCTGCCTTACAGGATTAGGCCAGTAATTTCTTCCAACAACCAGTTCTCCAAACTACTTAGAATGTTAACAATCGGTTCTAGCGTATAGGTGCAAACTGGTAGAATCCCACCCGTCTGTATGTATGCACGCCAGTGTGTGTCCATTGGATGGGAGAGAAAAACTTTTCAACTAACTAATTGAACAAGAAACCTTTTGTGTATAGGATTTCTGACAAAGGTTTCAATTCCTAGGATAGAGCCAGATAAGAGTTACTGTATGTAGCACTCTGAATGCACCAGTGGGTTCACCAACAATTTGCACCCCCCTGATTTTGAATCACCTTAATTATAATTTTTTCATATCCTTTTTGAAAGTGAGCTGCCAGGGAGTGGTAGCCCTGGCATTTTTTCTGTGACGTTGACCTGAAAAAGCTCCATTTCACTTTCCATTAAACTGCCTGATATTTTAAAAATGGCATTTGGGTGGGATCCAAGTATTCACTGAGTGGAGTTGGAAACATACTAGAATGGGAGATGATATTTGTGTTGTTTCACCACACACACACATACCTACCTCACCCCAGTGTATTTTATGCTGTCAGAAAGGAAGGTTGAGTTCTAGGAAAGGTAAGTGTAGCTGAAAATTGTTTCCTCAAGCGAGAAACCCCACACCCTGTTTTGGATCATTGGACAATTTGAATAATTTCCATTCTATTTAAATGTATACTTGCAGTGAAGAGGATTAAAGTGGGATGGATTTTATGCATTCTTTTATTGACATACTTTTTCATGTGTAGTAATCTCACTATTCTGGAACTGTATGAAATAATTGTATTTTGTCATGGACCAATAAGAGTTTGCAATAACGAGTCTGTGGCTCACATTTTCTTAGTAGTATTGATTTTTTTTAAAAAAATGCAAAAATACCCATATTATACCTCTGAATATTGAAATTTGTTTCCAAAGAACAATTTTTGTTTTGTTTTGTTATTGAAGGGCAACTGTCACTTTTCTTAATTTGCACCAACATGCCTATTGAAAATTGGCTCCAAAATAGACTCCCACCAATAGGATTTTCAAAAAGCTCTTAGGATAGCATTTCAGGCAATGTGGTTATCTATAGAGACAGCAATGTTGCCTCAGATCCAACAGAAATGCATATTGCTCACAGAATGAGATCTTTAAGATTCAACGTTTCCTTTTTTAAAAAGTTTCCTTTTTCCCCTTCTGTTTACAGGTTTACTCCCGATCAGCAGTATATAATTGTGGCCCACCTAAATATTGATAAGATTTCTATCTTGGCAGCCCCACCAGTAGGATTAATTGGGGATTGCATTGTAGTGGACACAATCCAGCTTGCAAGAGAAGTCAAGCCTCATCTTCTGGATGTCAGCCTAAGTACCGGAGCCATATATGTGGCCGAAATTGGAGCTGAACAAGTACAGAAATATGTACCTTTGGACTAATGGTATCTTTCACGCCATACAAGCAAGTGTGGAATCTAGTCCATCACAACCAGATGGGGTTAGCTGCAGTTCTTAGGACTGTCTCACAGCTAATTGCTGTGCTGGTTGGTGTGTGTATCCTTAGGAACAGCTGGCTGAGGGATTTTGCTCTCCTGGATGGCCTGATCTTTCCAGTTGTGCAATACTTGAAATAACTAATGATGCATTCTGTGCATTTATCTCAGGGACTGGTTTGTCTTTCAGTATTTTAGCCAAGTTTTACAGACAGTGTTTTAATTGTTTTTTTCAGATAAATTATTTCTCTTGCCATACAGTTCCAAGGGTTTTTCTGTTCATTCTTTTAACATAATCAGACTTACGTGCTTGCAGTGGTTTTACCACCAGCCTTAAATTTGTTTACAGTCAATGGGAGACAACAGCATATTTGATTGATTAATTAATTAATTAAGAGGGAGGGAAGGAAGGAAAGAAAGGGAGGAAGGAAGGAAGGAAGGAAGACTAGCTATTGCAGTTATCTCAGGAAGCAACTCCTGCTCCATGAGTAGATACGGTAACATCTTTGAAAAATATGAACTGCACTTCAGCATTAGCAGAGCTTGGACCACTGGCAGTCCTTGTCCACTGAAGGTTTTTCTAAGCACAGCCCCTATTCAAAGGCAACTTAAAGCGTTCCTTCAATTGCTCGTCTGTTTTCCTGTTATATTTTGGTATGGTTCTCTGAAATATTTTTAAAAATACGATAGGTTGTGACTGTTCAGCCTACCAAAGCTAATTCCATACATTATAAGTTGCCTTGTTTTATATTCATTATTGTGATGGTTCTTATCTTTTAAAGAAACTTTTTTGAACAATGAACATGTTTGTTACTTGTTAAGCAAAGCAAAGCTAACAGCAATTTATAATCTGCACAAAAAAGCACTGTTTGGGATATTGACATGTTATAAACATGTTAAAGACAGCATTATATGTAAACCATTTGTGACATAAATGTAAAGAGGGACAACTTAACAACAGCAGGTAGACTACTTTAGAATTGACAGTAAAGATGCCAAAAAAGTGGATAGTCTCTTGTTTTTTATAATCGACTGTCAAACAGTACAGGAATAAGCAGTCAAGAAAAAGGCTGCAGATTGGAGCTCCGTAGAGCAGCCACAAAGGCCTTGGAAACGATATTCGAATGCTGAGATGCATCTATGTTGTGATATGGTTCCTAAGAATCAAAAACCTGATGACACATAATCCGTCTTATCAATTAACTACGTAACATTATTCCTCTGAACTTTGCATCTGGGTTACTCTGCTCCAAAAGTTCCTGCAAGATATTAGGATATTAACAACTTTGACCTACATTGCTTTGAACCTGAAATTGTAGGATTCTGAGGTAAAAGAATCCTAGGCGGCAAAGGCAAATCACTTCTATATAATAACACACACACACACACACATCATGGAACTCCTGCTGACTAGGAACTGACCTGCGTGAGACATATCTGTTTCCTTAATTTGGGAACATTTCCATATTTTAATCAAAGTTGCTCTGGTCCCTGGAATAATTTTCCTTTCTAGTAGAGATAATCTTTGACTTACAACAGTTTGTTTAGTGACCATTCGAAGTTACCTCACCCCAAAAAGGGACTTATGACCGTATTTCACACAACCGTTGCAGCATCACTCGCTTACATGATCAAAATTCAAACGCTTGACAACTGAGGTCATATTTATGACCGTTGTTGCGTCCCAGAGTCACATTATTCCCCCGTAGCGCCCTTCTGGCAAGCAAAGTCATTGGAGAAGCCTGATTCACTTAACAACCATGGCAAGAAAAGTCGTAAAATGGGGTGAACTCATTTTAACAAATTTCTCACTCAGCAACATAAATTCTGGACTCAATTGTGGCCATAAGTTGAGGACTACCTGTACATTCTTTCCAAACTATTCACATATATTCTGATATTTCAGGTCCTACAGCTACAAGAGCCGTTCAGGGCCCATGTACAATGGCAGCTGCACAGGATGGAATTCTCCTTTTATGACCATTTTGGAACTTGATTCCACATATGGAGACAAGGGCTACTGCTGGCTACCTCTCTTCTCTGCTGCCAGAGAAGCCAGGCAGCTTTGTATTAGGAGGCATAAGTGGTTGGGGCCTTTTAACCCGTCCCTTTTTGTAAAAGGAAGCAAGGACACCAATTTCCCCTTTATTCTCTTGAATTCTGTTCCAACGTGTGGCATGGCATCATGACTGCAAATATCTCGCTTCTATGATCCATACAGAGAAAGATCAAACCACAAGTAGTCAGCATTTGCTTAGGTTTAGGACTAAGCCAAATATTTGATTATATGAGGAAAAATGTACAGATGAAGAAGACATTTATTCATACGGATTCTAAAGTACTAACAAAATAGTACATTTTATATTGCGTTATAAAAATGAATATTAAACAATACAGCACAATACAACAATAATTATTAACAGTATTAGTAATAAAACCTGGAAGATGCTTTTCATTGCCCTTGTATAAGTAGTAATATTCTACTGTGCCATACACATTAGTGTCAGTGGACAGAGGTGTCCCTTTGTAGGAATACTCTTTATCTAAAAGGCTACATATGCTGAGTATATAATATTGCATTTTTAATAACATTGAAAATGTTGAGATTAATAAAATTGATATCAAATTCTGAAAAATGACAATAAAACTTGAGATCACATCTACACTATATAAAATACTGGGGAAAAAATGGCCCGTAAGTCCATTAGTCGTTTGTTTAAAATGTGGCATAATACTGAACTTCAAATTTATCACACGCGCACACACATACAAAAACAAACTAAGTGCACAGAGTACTTATTGCAACTGCTCTATTCCACAGTATTGGTATTAGGGGAGTCTTTCCCCCATAATGCAATGGAGTGGGAGGGGCAAAGCATTTTCTCCCTGAATGTTCCAACTCTTGATACTGGTTGTGGATCCGATCCCTTCTGAAATATTTGGGTTGGAACATTCTGGTTGCAGCCTTTGCATCCTGTAGCAATGATAACGCAGGAAATGTAGTGGTTGCAAAGAAATAAAACTGGCCCAGTAAAAATGGTGGCCTGAACTTTGTGGCTTTGTGCATCATCGAAATCAGGTGTGCTCTGTCTATGTAAAACAGATTTTGCATTGCAGCAAGCATTGTGCAACCCTTCCCTTCACAGAGTTACGAGCAGAGGTAGTGGCATTTCCCCTGCTGCCCTTAGCCCTTCCCAGTAAATATATGAAGGAACTGGAGGAGGAAAAGGCATATTTACACCATAGGTTAATTCTCTCCAAGGGAAGGAGGAGAGGGAAAGCCTGGCATGAAGGGAAAATGTTCCCTTTTTCTTGCTTTAATTACCTGATAAAGGAGGGAGGTTTGTGTGTACTATTCTTAAGAAAAAGGCATAGAGTTTGTATGCTTGATCATAGATGAAAATGGAAATTCAAGGGAAAATACATTGGTGAAGATTAAGAAAGATACGGATTAAATAAGGAGCTGAAGGGACCTATAATATCTGAGAGGAAGGATAACAAGGTTATGATTACCTGCTGAAAAGCATGTCAGAAATCACATATTCTTTAAATTTAGTCCCCCCCCTTTTTTTCTCTCTGTTGCATTTCTTTTTTTAAATTTGTCCTTAAAACTATTAAAAAATTCTTAATAAATATTTTAAATGTATAGGGAAATGAAGTTCAAGGGAAAATACATTGGAACAATGTATGTGGCTTTGTTCATTTGGATGAAAAGTCTTTTGAATGGGTACAATAGTATGAAAATTAGGGCTGATCACACTTCACACTATAGGTGTGTGATATGACAGATTTTTCTGATGTGAAAATCTGCCTCAAGGAGGCATTTGGAAGTCGAAAAGTATGTTCGTGTGGTCTTAAATTCATTCTACAGAACACTCATCAGCTTACTGTTTCCAACTGTCCGTTAAAATCAGGGTTTTTTTTTTACATTTGAAAAAGCAGGTGTATTTCTTTTATAAAATAGGCTTTTATAAAATAGGTAATTTGGCCAAATCTGTATGTATCCTATAAATGAAACGATGAGCTGATAACATGCATAGGTGAAGACAAAGAAATATCTAGAGTGGATTTCTGTGCTTTTAGGCGGAGGTGACAAGATTTATATTGGCTTTAGAAATTTGCCTGAGTAACAGTAACTGCCACAGCAATTTACTGCTCAAACTGCTTTGTTTTACACACATACACACACATATATACAGGCAGATTGGTCAAATACCTGAAGGCTGTACATTGAGAAAAAAACCTGATCCACGAGGCTGAACGTTTGTTGTGTATGCTTGAGGGGAAAGTGTCTGTGCAAATGTAGGATGCTGTGCTTTCAAAGAGTCCCCACAAAGAAGGCCCCTGCCTACTTCAGATTCAAATTCAAATTAAAAAGAAAAAAACATACTCTGCAGGAGGCCAATCCCCAGCCCGTGATGCCCTTAAAGGCAAGCTGTATTAAGGCCTAAAAACAGGTCTCCCTATAGATACGCAAGTGATAGCCACCCTTGTAAGAACATGGGCACTTGCTCCACAGTACATGCAGGTTACAAAGGGGAAGAAATGTTCCCTTTCTTCTCTATTTGTTGAGAAACTTTTCTGAGGCCCAATCCTTGTCTCTGAAGGTGTTTTTCAACTCTTTTCAACTGATGGTGTGCTAAAATCCAATCCCTTCTCCCCGCCCTTCATGAGTAGGGATACTTCATGTGGTTGGACGATGCCCATAAACGGCTAGGAAGAATAGAGTTAGAATTTAGCCCCTTCCCCCTAAGATTCTCAATCTGAGATTCTCCTTAAGACCCATTCCTATTCACAGTATCACACATCAGTTCCAACTTCACTGACTCTTGTTTGCATTTATCTGGCTACAATAAAGAGTTAATACGCATCTTCTCAAGAAAACATACAAACTGTTCCCCCACCCCACCCCTATCCCCAAAACTGTTTTCTTTTGTTCTGTTTTGCTCTGGCTTTAATAAGGATATTGTTTTTGTTTCTTGCCAGAGAAACAGGCCAGCCAAGTGCATATCAACATTGCCCCTGCAGCTCCTCCTCCTGTACAATAGTAAGCCCAGCCAATTTCACAGGTGCCTGCAGGGGAGACAGAAGACACAAAGACAGTATTATTGAAAGTGCTGTCCTCCGTTTCTCGATCTCTTCCCCCCCCCCCCCCCATTGGAATAATAGTAGCATTTTAATGCTGTATTCAATAATTGAAGGAAAACACATGTATTTATTCCTCACCCATCAAGTTTGTAGACATGCTGGTTCCTTGGTATGAGGATAGGCCAAGGTCTGAAGTTTTCTTACCTTCAAAAGATGCCTGCATAGATAAAGTGCCTAGGAATTTAGAGGGTTGTATATAAACAGGCACTCATCAGAGTTTTTAGGCATTAACAACTCCTTTTAGATTCAAAAACGGTGTCCGGATATCTGCCCCTAAACCTAGTTTAGCTTGCACCTGGGTATATCTTCAGGAATCATGGACCATCATTGAAAAAAGGGGCATTTTCCCCTCTACTGCAGTATGGTTTGGGGGACTCAATCCCTTTTGATTTCTCTATGTAAGATCCCCACATTCAACTCAGGATGACCATTTCAAAATGAGTTAAAGTTTATGGAATAGAGGACTCGCATTACAAGACTTGTAGAGCAGTAGTAGAGTAGTAGTAGAGCAGACAGAATTTAAGGAAGAAAATATACTTAAGGACGCAGTTCAGACTACGGTCTAAATGGTGTGTTTTTTTTAAATTATATACACAACAATGTGAAATCACAGTTGCCAGCTCTGTAGCTGGTGTTGACCTTCATACACATTGAGTTTTTCCCAAGAACCTAGGATGAGTCAGCGAAGTATATGTGCGGATCCAAGCTGCATGGCCTCTTGTAATCAAAAGATGGAAATTTTGTCTATAATTATATTATTGTTGCTTTACAATTTAAGCAAACCCAATCGCTACAGTTTATAGATGATTTATATCTCAGCATGTTATGCAAACACAGCCAAGATCAAACCACAGTTAAACTAGCATATAGGCATGAGTCTCTGAAGTGGCTTTACTTTACTCATAGGTATAGATTTTGGCTGGGCAGCTGTTCCATTTCTTAAAGAATGGAAGATTCTTAACTTCTTTCATTCTTTTCTCTTTCTGGTTTTGTTTAAATGAAATCCATTTCATTTCAGGCCATTTTCCACAGGGTTAGGATTACTCACCTAGTTCAAACTGGTCGGAAAGATTGCTACAGGCTTGTCTGACTTCTTCACTGTCCCAGCCCAGAGGATAGAGAGCACACCCAGAACCAATCAACAAACCTATAATAGGTGAAAGAAAGTAACATAATTTTAGCTGGACTATAGTCAACGAATGCCATGAATGAAGGTTGGTGGCAGACTTCATTTTCTGTTTATCTCCCTGTCTCTGTGTCCGCAGTTGGTGGACCCTTGAGAAAAGGATGGACTACTGAGTCCTCTAACTTTTCCTCTACTCAACAAACAAAAATCCAAATGTAAAATATTAAAGTATACGAGTTGAACATCATGTGCTATATTGACAGCAAGAGGGAAATTTGTATCAGACCAAAGCAAAATTAACCAAATTGCTGCTCTTTCTTCAGAGTTTCCATTAGGTTTAGTTTAGCTTAGGGTGATGTTATGGGCACACCTACAGTATGTAATCTTCCTTACAACAATATGAAATGGTTTACAACTGCCTTCTTCCAGAGTATGTAAATCCAGCTTTCAGTTCTGGAGTCTTCTGAAAAGCTCCCATCAAGTACAACCAAGTTTCTCTATCTTGCTTAGCTTCTCAGGGTTAGGGTCAATCAAGTATCGCTATCTACTGAAGCTGCTCTGATTCTCTGCCTCACAAAAAAACGAATACAAATGTTGAGAAGGAGTACATGTCAGCAATCCAAGCGAAGACGTCATCCTATCAATTGTACATAATTATTATTTTTGCAATTCACCCTGCCCAGAATCCATGCATGCATTTATAATTCTTGGTATCTTGATAAATTCTTCAGAAGTGTTTGCATCTAAGAATACATCATCTAAATCTAAATGTATTGGGTGCCTTAATTTATGCAATTCCTTAGGCACAGCAATCAGTAAATGCAATGTATTTAACATCAGATCAATAAACCTGTAGGCCAGACAAGGAATAATGGATGGAAACTGAACAAGGATAGGTTCAACCTGGAAATAAGGAGAAACTTTCTGACAGTGAGAACAATCAACCAATGGGACAGAAGTTGCCCTCGGAAGTTGTGGGAGCGTCATCACTTGAGACTTTCAAGAAGAGATTGGACTGCCATTTGTCAGAAATGGTGTAGGGTCTCCCGCTTGGGTGTGGGGTTGGACTAGATGACCTACAAGGTCCCTTCCAACTCTGATTATCTGTATTATCACTGGTTATTCCTTTGAAGTGTTTTTTGTGGGATCTATTTTGCATTCATTTCAGCTTTATATCACAGTCCACCAGAAAATGGTTTTCCTTACATCAGCTGCACCAGAGTAATATTTAAAAATGTTTTTCTAAGACTGACCTCTAAGTGTGATCATCCCAAACCAGCTTTATTTAAGATCCTAAATTTCAGTTAACTATCATCTAGCACAATTTCCTTCCCATTTTGAACTCTCAAATGCTGAGGTAAAATAGGAGAAACTAACAGTCAATGAAGGCTCCCTCCAGCTGACTAAAGCGACAAAGCTCTCAATAACTGTGCCACTTCCTAAGACATGGCAATTTCTAGGTAAAACAAGCCCGTTGCCCCTGCTTCACAATGACATGGGTAAAATTAAATTGATGCTTCATACTTGTGTGAGGAGGAGGAGGAATAACCAAGCTCCTGGCCATCAAGGTTTTCTTCTTCTTATATTTAAACACAAACTGCTGAAATCTGTAATGGCACCTTCATTCTGTAAGCAGGTACTGTTCCAGACAGCTACATATATGGCTAGAGATTGCAGTGTAGTCTCTCCGCTTGGGTGAGTGGGATGGAAGAACAATGTCTCTCATTTGAGCCTAGAGGCTAAGAGGATGGGACGAGGCAAGCATTTGGGGGTAGTGGACTGCTCATAGAAGCAGAAGAAATGAAGCGGCACGAATAGAAAAATCCAAGTCATATTCATTCATAAAATTTAATCTACTCATGAGTTGTGAAATTAGAGATCAAGAGGTTCAACTAGAGTTCGTCAAAATGAGAAAACCACCTGCTCCCTGAGCCCTCTGGAACTCCAGATGGAAGTTTTCCAATCTGAAATGCCCTGCGGTTGACCAGAAGAAAACAGGCTACCCAGAAGGAAGAAGTCACAGGAACACAGCAGTTGATGCCAATGTTAAAAAAAAAAGAGGTACGCGTAGTCCTTGACTAAAACCATCATTTAGTGACCGTTCAAAGTTCAAACGGTCACTAAACAAACGTTATATATCAAGGACTACCTGTAGAAAATGTCACTTGAGCAGTACACTTGTTTTAAATTCTTTGTAAACATTGAAGAGAAGTTCCAAAGAGCCGTGCGGTAGCCTAGAGGTGGAATTCTTGTCTCTTAATCACGAGGCTGTGAGTTTGATCCTTGGTAGTGGCAGATATTTCTCTCTCCGGGTGCAATGATGAATTGTCTGCTGTGAACTCCACAGAAGCATCAGGAAGGGCATCTAGCCAATAAACTCTCAGCTCCATTCAGTCGCCCCAACTCCACCTTGATGCAAGGGATTTACACAGGATCATTAAAAGGAAAAAAAATAGGAGTGAAGAAAGTCATCTTCTATGCTTATGGGTCTGTGGAGTAATATGAAATCCATCTTCAAGCTCTAAACTGGATGGGGAACTATGGCTCTTTTATGACTTGTGGACTTCAACTCCCAGAATTCCTGAGCCAGCGTGGTCATAAAGGGGCCATAGCTCCCCACATCTGCTAAATGAATGGATGAAACAGCTTTTCTGCCCCCAAGGTGGACAAATAAATACAAAGGAAACTAAAACTGAACTGGTTATGGCATGTGAACTCATGGCATAAACCCCAAGATATTTTCTTACAAATCTTTTTCATAGTTTGGAATCATAATTAAAACATAATTAATAGGACAAAGAGGGATTTGTATACGGGAAGAACTATTTAGAAAATTGTTTATTTGTTCCTTGTATTTTCAATTACAGCAAGAACATAAGATAGCTAAAAAGAACCATTTCCAAAGGTCAAACAACATATGGAGAACTTTGTGAAAATTCAAACAAAGGAAGAGTATGTAAATCATGTGCAAATCCTGTTGAAATAAACTGCAAGAATGTAAAGGAATAACTGTTGGCTAAGCTGTTCCATACAATAAACAGCAATTTAATCTTGTTTATACAAATGAATGCCCACTTTTCAAGTTGAATGAATCAAGATTAAGTTACAAAATAAACATAGGAAAGAAGAATGAATGGGAGGTGGGAAAGAAAGTGAAGTTAATAGAAAATCATGGCCCAATCAATGCAATCCTCAAAACGTAATAGAACAAAGGGCAGCGTATAAAGCAATGTATGGATTTGGTTGAAGCCAGAACTGGTAGTTTGAATGAATAGAAAGGAATGGAATAATATAATAAATAGGGTGAACATAAACTCGTTGTTATACAGGTAGTCCTCATTTAATAATAGTAATTGGGACACTGGAATTTCTCTCGCTAAGCAATGTGGACATAAAGTACAGTATCATTGTGACCACATCACTTTCGGACTGCAATCCCAGCAGTCCCTGGTCCCATTGTAAAGCAAGGACCACAGGTTGTTAAGCATTACAGGGTGGAGCAGGTCGATTTAAATCACCATTTATCTCACAATTTAAATCACTAGTAAAAAAAGCTTGATTTAAATCAACTCGATTTAAATCATAATTTTTGAAGAGCAACTATCATCTCTGTCCCACAGCCGCTCCTCCTCTGATCCGCTGTTGACTCAGCGACAGTCCCATTCACTTTAATGGGATGGCTGGTGATGGGGCAGTGACACGACAAGGTGAGAGATGTGGCGGGCTGCAGGTGAGTGGATGCCCGCTAACAGGCACTGCCATGATGGATCTGAAATGACAGGTTCAGAGGTGGTATTCAGCAAGTTCTGACCAGTTCTGGAGAATCGGTAGTGGAAATTTTGAGTAGTTTGGAGAACTGGCAAATACCATCTCTGACTGGCCTCACCCCCATCTATTCTCTGCCTCCCGAGTCCCAGCTGATCGGCTGGGTCTTCTTTTGTTGCCCTGCAAAGGAGAACGGAGATGGAAAGCAGGTTAGTGGGTGGGGAGGGAATGGGGATTTTGCAGTATCCTTCCCCTGCCACGCCCATTAAGCCACGCCCACAGAACTGGTAGTAAAAATTTTTGAATCCCACCACTGCCACAGGTGCTCTTTAAATGTAAAGATTCATTCTTGCTGGTAGTTAGAATCTTTAATATTATTATTTGCAAACAAAATGAAGGTTTCCTATTTAGAGTGCATGTTATCTCAGTGTGCAGAGCTTGGATTCATTGAATGACTTTACCAAAAAAGTAAATATTTATTTTTTATTTATTTATTTTGATTTGTCAATCGCTTGCAAGATAATAGGTATAAGTATATACATAGTTATGAATACATGAAATGGGTACATATAAGAAAAATAAAAAGAAACAATAGGACAGGGACGGTAGGCACGTTGGTGCGCTTATGCATATTATTATATGCATAATATATAATATTATATTTATAATATATTATGTTATGTTACGTTATGTTATATTTATTACATTATATTATATTATATTATATGCATAATATATTATATGGTATTATATTATATTGTATTATATTATATTATATTAATTATATTATATTAATTATATTATATTATATTATATTATATTATTATATTATATTATATTATATTATATTATATTATATTATATTATTATATTATATTATATTATATTATATTATATTATATTATTATATTATATTATATTATATTATATTATATTATATTATATTATATTATATTATATTATATTATATTATATTATATTATTATAATATTATATATGCATAATATATAATATTGCAGAAGATACAGCCTCATGCTATGTAACTAAGCTCCATTTCATGCTGAATAAACTAAATTATTAATGTATCTTAAGTAGAAAACTATCTTTAGATAGATTTTTACTCCGAAAGCATTTTATTAAAATAAATTTGATAAAAATAAAAATAAAAATCCCATTAATTTTTTTTTAAAAATCCCATTATTATTATTTTTTTAAAATCATCAATTTTTATCCCACCCTGTTAAACAAGGATCTCATCTAACTGAGATGTGGGACTTCCTGCCAGTTTTCAACAAGCAAAGTCAATCAGGAAGCCAGCAAGAAGTTACAACTCCCCACCACGAAAGGTGGCGTTCCCTTAGGCAGCTTGCAGGCAGGTCAGCGGGAAGTGTATGCAAGAGAGGGCAGGCTCAGGGATTTGCTGCTGCAGTGCAGCTGGGGCACAGGGGGAGTGGTGGTGCTGCAGTTTGGTGCCACTCAGCAGCTGCCTGCTCACCCAAGGGATCCTTTGGAGGAAAAGCATCAGGAGCTGGAGCAACATACGGGTCTCGATCACTTCCCTCTTGACTTTGCTTGTGGGAAGCCAGAAAAGAAGGTTGCAAATGGCGATCGCTTGAACACATGATGGTTGCATGCTGCAACCATCATAAGCGAGAGATGGTTGCCAGGGGCTTGAATCATGATCATAAGGACGGTGCAACTTCCAGAACTTTTAAGGACCAGTCTGAAGTCTCCCTCATTTGGCGTAGTATGACTTGGAGCAGTCACTGAACAAGTGGTCATAACCAAGGACTACCTGTGTTTCTTTTTCTTACGCGTTTTAAGATTTTTGGGGTTATTTTTTTTTCCTTTTTGTATATGGAATAGCATAGTTTGCCCCAAAAGGGTATGGTGTGGTGATATTATTAGAACTGCAGAAAAAACAATTGCTACCAATCTGCCTTCCGTTGAGGACCTGTATACTGCACGAGCCAGAAAGAGGGCTGTGAAAATATCTACAGACCCCTCACATCCTGGACATAAACATTTTCAACTTCTATCCTCAAAACGATGCTATAGGGCACTGCACGTCAGAAGAACTAGACACAAGGATAGTTTTTCTCCCATACCATCACTCTGCTAAACAACTAATTCCCACAACACTGTCAACCTATCTAAAATAGGCAGTATTATCACCATTATTCTCATCTTGCTTATTCCCTATCTCCTTATCTTCTTATAACTATAATTTTGTTGCTTTATCCTACAATTTATATTGCTTACTTAATATCCTACTATGATTTATGGTGATTGCTTATTTAGTATCCATGACTATCGCTAAGTATTGTATCTAATGTTTTATGATGAGTATATTTTACAATGACTATGTTAATGTTCTATATTGTTGTATGTACATTGAGAACTTACACACTGGAAACAAATTCCTTGTGTGTCTAATCACACTTGGCCAATAAAGAATTCTATTCTATTCTATTCTATTCTATTCTATTCTATTCTATTCTATTCTATTCTATTCTATTCTATTCTATTCTACTCTACTCTACTCTACTCTACTCTACTCTACTCTACTCTATCATATATCACACTATTCCCTTTTGGAGAATGATAATTAAAAAATGTCAGCTAGTTATCATGAAGGACTAGGGTGAGGGGATATACTAATTCAATTTGCTGATAGTGTCCTATTTTAAAGGATGACATTGTTCACTGTTAGTCTAGGAATAGTTGCACAGATATTATTAAGTATATAATTGCTATTACAATTCCACTATAATATCGAAGTGATGTCAATAAAGCCTAAGACTAAAATCCTAGGGATAATAAACGTACACAATGGATTATGGACTATAAGAGTGGCACTGGCTTTTGACTAATCATGCATGGGAGTGCACCTGAATACTGAACACACTAGAATGAGATAGCAATTCAATCTAATTTATTGACTGTAGCACAGTGCTTGATTGCATATTGGTAGAAAAATAAGATTGTGGTCTTATTTAAAATGTGAGTAAATAAGTGTTAGTGCTCTTTGTTATCTGAAGACCACATCTTTATTAGTGACAGAATTGATACAATAAATATTTTTAAGAAATCCTCAAAGATATTTCAAAAGTGAAGTAGACCCAGGGAATACTGAAGATGACCCAATAAGATTCTATTGTATTAAGATTATGGTGTTCCTTATAATCATGAAGCACAAGAATTGATATTCAGAAGATTTGGTTTGCATGTCACTGTATTATTTTCACTATCTATAATGAAAATCTGGAATACATAAAATGGGAAATGTTGAATGGGAAAGAATGCAACTTTATCCTTTGTGTACTTGTGTTCCATGTTACAACGGAAGTACCAACAAATATAACTAACATCATGATGTTTCACTGCACATTACATTATTTTGGCATTGTCATGACTAAGGTTGGCCATATATCATGATTATATAGACTCAAAAATTAGGGTATAAAATAAGGAGGGGTATCTACCTTTGGACTCAAATCCTAATGAAATGGAAGCAGTAAATATTATTCAACATCTACACTCACATGCACTCTCTTGAGTTGTTACTCAAAATTATTTTAACGTAAGATGTATAATCAACAAACTTCTACCTGTCCACAACATCTAGCACTACTATATAGCTATGTAGATTCTTTTCTAAGCTAGTAATACAAACACACAGAGAGACACATACACAAAAAGACTGTGTCTTCTCTGTACAATTAGGAAAAACTATTTCCCATTCCAGTCTTTTTTCTGAGTGCATTTATTCACAAACTGCTACATATTTGCCTGTGAAAGCTTCATCAATCATACAGGAAAGGAATGGAAAATATAAGTCACATTTTGCTAAGACTCAAAAAAGTACAATGTAAAAAGTCCTGAGAGAGTTCATAAATTGGACTGGATGCCCTGGGGGAAAATGTGGTTGTTGTCTTATATATTCCTTAGACGGAATGGCTTTAAAGACATATATACATGTTTAGAATTAAATAATCTTGAGCTGATGTTATGATATTTAGAACTGGAATTCCACTGTCTTCAATGGTGCATGAAATGCATGCATGATTTGAGAACTAGAATATAAATGTTTCTCACTATTTGTTAGGCAGAACCAAAACAGCAAGTCTTTACCAAAAAGCCAAGGCATATACATAGTGTAGTTGCAATGGATTTTCAAGGTGGAAGCTTATAAACTTATGCATTCTGCTTTCGTCAGAAATCTACAAGCACGTTTTCATCATTTTAATTCTATTGAAGGATTGTATCCTGCTCATTTTAGAATGTCTTCCCTTGGCTTTTATGCTTTCAAGTAAATATGCAATTTTAATTGATGCAACCATATCATCACTGTAAAACCATCTTAGCCATTCAAAGCCTAACTGTACAGCTTATGAACATTAAAGCATCGTCTACTTTCTCAATCCCAATACTTTAAAAATATATATATCCAAAGTGAATTGTTCATATCTCTCTTTTCTCAGTGATCTTGCTAAAGATTTGCATGCAAATACTGCAAGCTGGCTTGTGAGTCAGCTTTGTTCTTATTAGGCAAATTGCCCAGGGTTCATGAAAAATTTAGCTACAGCTGAACAGGAAAACATTGACTGTTGTTGATACAGCACACACAATACCTTTGGCAAGGATCCATGGCCTGGGGAGGAAAGTGACCTAGCTATTATCTGATCTGCTGCTTAGATGCAGCTGCAAAAACGTAACTCTTTATTATTGAAACAATTATTTCTGAACAGCAGGGGTCCAAGAAAGCAGGAATTAATTTAGTAATATATATTCATGGATTGTGAGGGACACAAGCAACTACATTTGAGGATAAAGGTTGTGCCAGTAATTGCTGAAATTGATTTTTTTAAAGCTCCACTGACACCCAAGCTGCCATTAAATTGAGCTTTATTTTTTGCGAAGCAATGTTAGGACTATTTAAAAAATGCCTCTGTTGGCTCTCAAGCTAGCGATTAAATATTGTGCAAAGAGCAATGATTGTTGCCCAAGTGACCATCGTTCACAAAGAAATCTTATAACCAAGTGTTCACGACAGACTCTTCAAGCCACTAAATCAATAATAAAGGTTACAGCACCGCACTGCTCTTCTCAAACTGCATCTACCGTAAAATAGCCAATTAAACCCCCTTCGTTCCGGCAAGAGGTGCACAAGCGAAGAAGGAGCACAGTCTGACAATGCAATTAAATGTTCAACCCGGACAATTGTTTTAACAGGGGGGTGGGGGGAAAGGACGGTTTTAGCCCTTTTGAAATCCTGAAAAAGTGGGTTCCTTTGGGAGGGTGTTTCACAAAACCGAAGCCATCAAAATCTCTGTTAGCTCCACTTGAAATTCTGTCTTGATCAGCCTTTCCTTGATCAACTATGTTGCACCCTCCACAGGATATCAGACAGGGAAAAGCCGATAGAGAATTGGAAGCAAGTTCGCTTAACATAAGAAAGAAACTCTGAGAGCTTTATAGAGGACATTTTGACCCCTGATTTTTGTGCCTGGAAACTGGATGGTCAGGGCAGTGACTACCAAATATGGTCTTGCTTGTTCCTGCCAATCCCATTTCATCCACCCCAGTTGAAGCTTCTGACAATGCCTCATGGGCAGAACATACATACAGTTGATTGCATACATTCATCACAGACAGCAGACCGAGTCAATCCACTCATGTGCAACACAACTGGGAAGCTTTCTTTTTTTTCAGTGACTTGTTTTCCTGCTCCTGGACAACGAGGTGTTGTGTAAAATCCCGGCGTTCCAAAATATCAATTGTTTGCTTTAAAATTGCCACGGGATTCTGGGTAGTGGACAGAAGAGGAGGAATCGAGGTTTGTTGCCACAAAAAAATAACAAGACGCTTGTGGCACCTTAAAGACTGGCAAATCTACTGCGGGATATGCTTTTGTGTTGGGAGATCTTTCAATATTTTATGTATAATCATCTGTCAGCAGTTTTAATATTGGGGAAACTGGAGCGTGTTTACAAAAAAGATTAGAATCTCAAATCAAGTTTATCTTCTGGAGATGTCACGGATTTTACTGTTTTCTTGGCAGCAATATGGAAGCCATTTGTCATTTCCTCCTTCCAGAAATTTTTAACACATTCTTAGCTTGATTTACAATCTGCTTTATTAAAGACCTAAGAAAGTCCCACCTCATTTAGTTTTTTGAGACAGCTCAAGGTGCTGCAACTTAGCTGGTCACAGAAAGTCCAGTGAGCAATAATTTGAGATTAAAAATAGGCAATAGCCCAAAAATTACAAGTGGAACATTTCATTTCTCAGGATAACAATAGCAATAGCACTTAGACATACATACATACATACATACATACATACATACGTATACGTATATCGTATGCATACGTATACGTATACGATATACGTATATGTATATGTGGATCTTTGGTTATTCGGGTTTTCTCCCGTAAAATTGGAAGTATCTAGGCGACGTTTCGATGAAGTCTCATTCATCATCTTCAGGCTTGTGTCTTCGGCTTTGTGCTTCTCAGAGTAATGTGAGCTTGCAGCTGCTTCTTCCTTTTAACTGCTAATGGGGTGTGACTTGATTGGGTGGGGGCTTGGCTGTGTTCTGATTGGCTGGGGGTGTGTTCTGTTCAGGTGGGGGCTTGGTTGTGCTCAGGTTAGTCTTAGTTGCTGGGGATTTGAACTGGTGAGCTGTGATCCTGCTGTTTGGCTTCACGTTAGTGGTCGTGCGCATCTTCATGGTGGGCATCAGTTTGCTTGATGTATGGGTCGGAGGGTTTGAAGCGGGTAGTGATGCAGCTGCGGTGCGGCTTCTGGTCTGTGGTCATGTCTCATCTTCTGTGTGGGTGTGAGTCTGCTTTCTATGTGGAAGTGTGGTGGTAGCATCTTGTATGGCCCTCGTGGGTGTGGGTCTGGTGTCATTCTTCATGTTAGGTACTTGTCTGTTCATGAGGGTGGGTTTCCAAATGGCTGGTAGGCGGGAGGTGTCATCTCGTTTATTCATGCTATGTGGGCGTTTTTCTATCTCTATGGCTTCTCTGATTATTCTGTTGTTGAAGTGTTCGGTTTTGGCGATAGTTCTGGTATTTTTAAAGTCAACCTCATGTCCTGTGGCTTTTAGGTGTTGGACCAGGTAAGAGGTCAGTTCTTCTTTTTTGATTTGATATGTATATATATACCGCTTTATAGTGCTTTACAGCCCTAAGCGGTTTATGCTGTTCCCTAACCTGGAGATGCCTATCTATTCAGCAGAGGAATTCCAAGGACTTTCATTATCAATCAGGACATTAGAATTCTTCTTGTGCATATTTGAACATATTCATACTCCATATAGAATATCTGAAGTAATCATTCTGAATATCTTCTCACATGGAGAAAAGTGTTCTAAACATGGTTGTACCCTGCATTAAGCACTGGGAAGTTTTCCCATGGGGAAAAAAAATGGGTAGATGGTAAATGGATTCATAGGGCTCACCTAGTAATTCCCCCAAAGCAGAAGTAGAAAAATGAACAACAGTGAAAAGCACTTTAGTTGAGATCCTTCAGGCAGGATAGGGGTAGTAATCTGGTGAGTTTGCTAGGCAGCAGTATTGGCCAGAGGTTTCCTATATCTACATAAAGAGTTGCTTTTTCCAGGCGTGTCAAACTGGCGGCCCATGGCCCATTTGTCATGTGCAGGCCACACATATCCCACAACCGCAAAGCCAAAACACCTCACAATATATCATAATCCAGCCCGTGACATGATTGAGTTTGACACCTGTGCTTTAGACGATCTTCATTTCAACTTATTGGGATGGAGAGTTTTTTGTTGCTTTCATTGCAAATAACTCAGAATTTTTTTTTTTAAAAAAAAACGTTTTGTTACTCCAGGGTTCATCTAGACCAGGGGTGTCAAATTCAAGGCCCGGGGCCCAGGTCTGGCCTGCGGGGTGCTTAGATCTGGCCTGTGGGGCCACTCTGGAAACAGCGAAGGACTGGCCTGCAGTGCTTCTGCCAGCGAAAACGGGCTCCCAAGCTCCGTTTTTGTTGGCAGAGCGCTCGGGCCACCGTAGGCACCTCCGACACGAGTGACCACACCCACCCTGGCCATGCCCACCCCAGCCCCTCAAGGTCAACCACAAACCTGATGAAGCCTTCAATGAAATCAGATTAGGCACCCTTGATCTAGACAACTGTTTTAGCATGCTGTCTTCCAGTCATGTGATAACACAAAGTATGCCATTGCCAAGCCTTGTACTGCCTTGTTAACAAAGCAACTGAGAGACGCTGTCATAAAAACTTACTCTGGGGCAACTTGAGGAGCAGTGATTGGTAGATTTCTGTGCGAGTGAAAAATTTTTCCACCTATCATCTCCCTAATGTGGGGCTGGGTAAGATCTGAGATTTGACAGATAGAAAAAACAGCAGGTTTAGCTATCAGATTTAGACCATAAACAGAGCCTTACATTCCTGTTTTCACCAAAATTCAGCCAAAATTGTTCTAAACTTATAGGCATTATTCAATACTTATATTTCTTGTTAAAATCAAATCTTGTCCCTCTTTATCGTTCGTATTAATTCTGTACTGGCTTCTTTCCAGCTCTCTGACACCCTTCCTCCCTGTAAACTAGGATTTGCTGTATTTTGTAAAGGTCATAAAAGACATCTGCAAAACATTTATAATAAGTATCTGGTCCAACCAACTTTCCAGTTTTAATCTTTTTTAAAGTTTCGCAACCGTCCCTCCACCATGTAGTCAGATCCAGTCACAATCTGTTTTTGTTCCTCTGCAATCTGCAGTAATTTTGTTTCTTAAAGTATTCATCTTTTTTTTCCAGAGAAATATCTTGTCCTTTATGCAAATTGAAATAATATTGATGAAATGGTTTTTTGCATAGCCACCTTATCCACTAATGCAGTCTCTCCCTCTTGCAGTTTCAGTATCTGCAACTTGTGCAGATGTTAAACTTTTTGATAAAAGTTGTTGTATCCTTGAAGCCCCCCTCTCCTCCCCCTCTTATAAATCCAATCAGAGTGCTGATTCACCAAGTGGATTGCTCTTATCCTGCCACTCAGAAAATCTCTCTTTAGCTATACATTGATTACATCCAGAAATGTTGACGAAAGGGAGACTCTTGCAAACATTGTGTTCAGATAGAGTGCTTTACGGCTGTGCTTCATTCAAATTCCTTGATTCCCAGCTGCTTGACTCATGAGTCAACCCCCCCAAAACCCTCAATTCTTGCAGTTTCTTCACAAGGAGCAGCTGTCTAGAGTGGGTGATTCACAATCTCTCCTTGTTCAGGAAGACTTTGCCAGCTAGAATTCACCTTCTGGTGGCCAATCTGCCACAAGGTTGTCCTCCAAAAATCTTCACCTGGAAGCTCAGGACACGACATGTATTATTGATGGCTCTTTTCCCTGCCCCAAATTCCTAAAGCCTCTTCACTACAATCGGTCTCCTTCAAGGTTGCTTTCAAAAGAATTTGCAAGGTTTGCTCATTTGGATTGGTTATCTAGAATTTGGAGTTAAGCCAACAAAAGAATATTGATTTTTAATGGCATTTTATTTGTTAGATTTATACAAAGCTACACTGTGTGTGCGTATCTGCAGCATGTGTTTAAATGCATCTAAGTTTAATGATTAACTTAAGAAAAATACAATAAAATTGGAATACACTAAGAAGTTATTGGAACCTCCTCATTTTAAACATGAAGCTACACAGGGAACTAATGAAGTATGGAAGAGGGATGAGCTGCCAACATTAGAAAAAAAAGAAAGAAGTGTTTTTGCTTAGCAAGAATCTCCAAATTTAGAATTATGTCTCTGAACCCAAAGGGGCTTTTTCAAGAGTCAACTGGATTTTCTGGTTTTTCCTTGAAGACGTTTTGCTTCTCATCCAAGAAGCTTCTTCAGCTTCTTCAGAGCTGGATGACTGAGAATCCCCACAGATATACGTCTCTGAACAAAATCTATCTAGTATTTCAATTTTAAGGAAAGGAGGAAAAGGAGGGAAAATGACTAATTCCTAGAATCCCAACTGAAGGCTAAGGCACAGACGTAAAAAAAAATCATAAATTAATTAACAGCTAACTTTCTAGATCATTTTCTGGCTACTATAGATAGCTCTCAACATACAACCACAACTGGGACTGGAATTTCCAACCTGTCAGTGTGGTCATAAAGCAAGTCACCTAACCAGACCCTATTTTACCACCATTTTTACCACAGCTGTTAAGCAAATCACCATGGTTGTTAAGTGAATCCAGCTTCCCCAATTAGCACTGCTTGTTGGAGACCAGCTATGAAGGTTGCAAATCACAATCACATAACCCACACAATGCTGTACCCAGTTGTAAATGTGAGCCAATTGCCAAGTGTCCAAATTGCATCCTGTACCTGCAGGGGTGGTATGACGGTCCTAATTTCAAGGAGAGGTTGTAAATAATCTTTTATGAGGAGTAACTTTGAACTGTCATCAAATGAATGGCCATAAGTCAAGGACCACCTATATGCAGTACTGCAAGGAGTGATTTTCTCAGAATACAAATTGTTATTTGCCATTTATATCAAAGCGTTGCCTACTGATGCCAGGGATATTCGCTGGCAGCATTAGTGCCAAATGCATGTCTGGCGCTTGCCTAAGCTGGCTGGTATGATGACTGGAAAGGGAAGCAAGGGGTTATTATGATCCCCTGCTATTTTTCTGCAATGAGAGGAATTTTTTACTCCTGGCAGTTTGGCAACACGAATGATAGTCTGCCGATGTGGACTTATGACAGCCTGTGAAGGACTGATCTATCACCTTCCATTTCTTAGAATATTAAACATATGGCTAAATATTTTATCATCTCCCACATTTCATGGGAATGTGTTCACACATGACAAATACATGACTCTAGGTGGCCATATAAGTCGAAATAATAAATACATAAATGGGAAAAAGAGCTTTCAGCCATGTGTGCAAAAGCGGGGACTAGAAAAAGGACCTTTGTCAAAAATGCTTTACGGGCCATAGGGATGTTGCTAACAGATCACACGTTCCCATGAAATGTGGAAGGTGATAAAATATTTGGTCTTATTTTTAATACAACACAATACTGAGCTAGTATATATTTTTTTCAGATACTTTGCAACAGCTTGTCTCTCACTAAGTGAAAAGAAGCTAAAAATGTTTGGATGAAGAAAATTTCCCATAATAAAGTCTAATGAAAGCTTAAGCAAGTAGGAAATTTTTGTGCTGTTCGTTCTACAGAGGAATCATTGGAGCAATGGTTAGTTAAGCACTTGGGCTTAATCATTACAGCTGATTTGCTAAAGATATACCTGAAGTATAACCTGGGAACCTGATTAAAGATATGGTTGACTTGGAGCAGTACCTTTGGTGTTACGTGAGCTATTGGGCTGAGTTTTTGCCTTTCGTGGAAGTGGCATATAACAATACTGTGCATAACAGCATTGGGTTCACCCCTTTCCGAGTGGACTGCATATGTTGGTCGACAATGGACAGTGGGGTAGCTCAGAGGGAAAAGGGGATTTTTACCTAAGTTGCTTTTCTTGTGAAAAAAAACTCAGATCTGCCTCTGCTTTTTCTGTACCAGTAAAGCTATACTTTTGGAAAAACAATGCCCCAGAAGTTTCTTTTGTGGCATGTGCCAATGAGATAGTTGACATTATATCACCTCCCCACAAAAGAGAAAGAACACATTGACTGATGTTTCTGCATGCCATGCACAAGAATTGAACAGGAACACAGGACTTCAGGGGGGAAAAAAGAACTTGTTCACCTTTTCTTCAACTCATGTGCTTTCCTATGACCTTAGTCCAATTGATGTACCAAATATATATCCTAGGAAATGTTTCCTTACTAAAAAAAATACCTATAATCCCAAAGCAGAGATATAATACAACAATTACATTATGAAATTCATTTTACAGGACAGCAAGACCAACAGCAATGGTGATGGCAACCAAAATCAGTACTATTGGCCACCTAAATTCAACAGAAAGCCTGCAGGAGCCGATGACCTCAACTGGTACCAGAGAATGGCTTTGCATCAAACTTAATTCGTGCAGGGAGGTATTTGTGGAAGGACCCCTGAAACAGGTCTTCTTTTGGGTTACTACACTGTGAATTCTTGGCAGGTAGAATATCATCGAAGAAATGTGCCACTAGATCATGATGGGCAGATCAGCAGGAAAACAGGCAGAACAAAATCTATCAGATATTTAGATTCCCAGCCATGCATGTATCATTATCTGCTCTCAGCAATATTGCGGCGGCCTAAATGGGTTCTTCATAAATGTTTATACCAAGTTTACAGAAGCTTGTTTCCTTTGATGACTTTGCACCAGGATGGCAATTAGTCTTAGAATGAGGAAATGCACCATACTTCAATTTAATGGTGCCTGGCTTATCACTTTTAGATTGAACTGTGTATGGATCCTACGATGATGGAATGTTCCCTCCTGTTTTTTTTCCTCTTTTGTGCTAATTTTTATATCCATGCATTTCCCTGGACAGAGTCCAGAACCTATAAACAAATTTGGCATTCAATTACACACCAGTCCAACCTTCTCCAAAAAGTTACCTCTTGGTTATGTCTGTTGGTGAAATTAGTTAGCATTGTGGTCCAGGATATTTGATACTCAATAGAGATTTTAAAAGTAATCAGGAAAAAGGAAAGGCTTAGATGAGCTAAAAATACTTGTAAAACAACAACTTCAGGCTCTGCCTAAATTGCAGAGCATGACAGAATAAATGAACCAATGTGTGAAAGTAGAAGAAAGACTTCTACTTTATGGTAATTGGGGATTTGGGGGGGAAGGGGGAACAACAAAAAACATCAATAGGAACATATTTTTAAGAGACTTGAGAAACCAATTAAAATAATAACATACAATATTACCTCAGCAACCCTGAGCAATATTGTTTGAATAATAGATATTTCATAAATGTCTATGGAAATTTTTAGTCACCCAGGTCTGAAAAAGCACCGTTGGGATATATTTCATAAACTTCTCCATTCTTACCACTTCATAAGTCTAACTAATCAGCTTTCATTCTATGTCAATGTATGAAATGCTATGGGCTGAATATGTCAGGCATCCCTTTGTACTTGAAAGGAAAAGTGGTATTTAACACAATTTTCTATTACCTGTGAAATAAAATTAACCATATGCTTTATTCCTGCCATTTCACTTTTGTCTCTCTGCAAGTCCAGGCAGGGTTGGGTAAAAAAAGGATCTGAAATTTTGAAAATGCAGTCAATGTTCACATCACACACCCACAGTACACTGTAATTTGTGTAATTAATCTAAGTGCTTTATTTATTTTGTAAATTGAATAATAAGCTAGCTTACATGCTAGGTTTGCCCCAAAGACTATGCTAAAAATGTGATTGTCTGTCTTGTAGTTCAGAGCATTGTGTGAATCTGCTAGCAATCTGTACCGATGCAAGGTTTGATTTAGGAGAAAACATTTGATATTTTGCTATTTCCTGTGTTTTCCATTTCTCCTATTATTTCATCACTTATATGTCCTGTATTTTTGTCTGTAAAGCCTGAGGAAAAGGCAATCATGCACAATTAAATGCACTGATTTTTAATTGTTGTAAGATACATTGAGAAAAATATTCACTTAAAAACTAGTGCAGAATCAAAATGTGATGAGCAATAGAGCAACAGGGAGAAATGTAGAATAACTGAGACAAACATTTCAAATGAAGAACAAACAACAATCACCTCTGCTACAGAACTTAGGGCTGTGTGAGTTTCATTGCTTTGACACATTTTAATGAGCCATGGGGGAATTCCTAAGACAAACATCTACCCCTAGAGAAAAGAATTTGAGTTTGTTGCTTGCTTTATATATAATAAGCCTCAGGACTAGCTGACTGAGATATTTCCGCTGCTGGGGAACTTCCCAATGGATCAATTACATTTATATAACCCATTATTTATTATTTCAAAGCAAATGACTCGCATCCCTGACATGTGGTACACAAATAATGTATCTGAAGTTGAAAAACTGATATCATTTCTCACCTAGCTCTCTGTTATGAGGTCATTTAAATAAATCAAATAAAAAATGGAGGTGAATAGGATTCTGGCAACTCTTGAGATCTGAAGGTGCAGGAACGATTTTTTTTTTTAGAAATAGTAACTACAATCATATACATTTGACAGACTTTTGGGTCTCATTCACCTGCAGTCCTCCAATGTATTCTAGGCTGTACTTGAACATTGATTCCTACTATTAGACACATTTGATTCAAAAGCAATGACATATTAAACTAGGGTGGATGAAGCTTAGAGACAGCAAAGAACTTGGAGAGAGGGACAGACTAGGAATCACAACTGAAGAGAAGGAGAGAAACCCAAAGGTGTTTTTTTTCAAAAGGCAACTGGTTTTTCCTTAAAGAAGTTTTGCTTCCCGTCCAAGAAACTTCTTCAGTTCACTGAAAAAGCTTCACTTCATTGGAGAAGCCTCACTTCAGTTGACTTTACTGAACTAAAGAAGCCTCTTGGATGAGAAGCGAAACTTCTTCAAAGAAAAAATAAAGTCCAGTTGCCTTTTGAAAAAAGCACTTTTGCGATAACCATGACCTGGATGACTTAGAATCTCCATAGACAGAAGGAGAGAAAGACGGACCAATCTGGAGGCTGAACAAATCAAGAACAGTGTTACCCTTGCTAGTGGATATAATAAAACTTCCAACATGTCCCTCTGAATTAATAATACCAAATCATATAAATTTCCAAAATGAAGAATGATACAGTAGTGGAATTTTCCTCAACTGAACTGAGCACAGAGAAAGTAACACCTTAAATAAGCTGTGGTATTAATTGCAAGAAGAGCAAAACACTAAGCACTTAAGATGTTGGCATTGACGTTTCTAGCCCTAAACAGCTTACAAAACCAACCACTCAGTCATTATGGTTTCAGGTTCATTGTTGATTTTAATCCTTATTTTTAAGGCCTTATATTTTGTCTTGTTTGAAACTTCATTAGCTACCTTGAACAGAGAGGCAGATAGAAATCAAACCAGTGGTTATTTTTCTCAATGAAATGCCCTGCAAATCCACACATAGCAAGTTTAAGAACAGAGATTCAGCCAAAGTAATACCGGTAGTACTACAAAATACAGCATGAAGGAAGAAACCATCCATTTGGGTTGCTTTTAGCTGGCTATATTCACTCTGATATTAAAACTGTGGAATGTGTAAACTTTGCAATGGGCCATGCCTTGGGTATAAGCAGGAGTTGCTTTTTAATAAACACAGAGTTCCCAGGAAATGTGCCTCTGGCCTTTTCTTTGCATCCTGGCTTCAATGCAGTAATTCAGCAACTGTTGCTTGTCATCCAGGGTGTCAAATAGGCAGCATCACATGACATATCGGCAGCATCACATGACATATCGGGACTTGGCTAAACCAGGTGTTTGACAGCCCTGCTCTTCATAGAGACCGGCCAACAGATTGGAGGTTACCAGTAAGGACTAAATTTAATTCAGACTGAAAAAGTTCACATATGAAAAAGGGGGAGCAATGAGCAATGAATGAATGAATAATTCAAATATTTATTCACATCCGTGAAGCTACATGTTAATAAACTGAATCCATTCTTTTTGTTGGGTTAGAATAGATTTTTCCTGGACAGACAAAAAATATAAGTACAATGATTTGAATTGAGAAGAAAGAAATAAAATAAAATTAAGAAAATTAAAAGAAGGGAGAAGCTATGTAGAAAATGTAAAATAGTAATAAGATATGGAATAGAATATAAAAATGAGATTGAACCTGAATTTATGTCTGTACGAAGAAATGTAACCGGGGATTATGCTGCTTTCAAAAAAGATGTTTTACTTGTATTTCTTTTCTTTTTGTGAAAACTCAAATAAAACTTACAAAAAAAAAAAAAAGAATAGATTTTTCCTTATAAACGTAACTTCCCTTCATAGCCCTCCTGTACGATGTTAAAAAGGCAGACACACATATGCCCATTATTTTTTTTCTCCAATGCCTTGCTTTTTTCCACAGTCCGTCACACTTCTGCACAATTATGTATCAAAATGTTTTGTATGTTATACCAAGACCTTGGTGCTTATCTTATCTTTGTTTCAGAGTCAAAACAAGATGCAAAATTTCAAACCCTTGTTTCCCACTGGTCACTGTGTCCCCAGGGAGCTGCAAGTCAAAAGCTGACCAAAACAAAGGGCCTTTTTTCCCCCCTTAATCTTCAGCCCCCAGCCATTGCCTAAACTAAGGATGGGGAAACAAGGGGTTAAACGTCATCAGTCTGAGTTGCTGTCCAAGATGGGCCTATTGACTGGGGCTTTCCAGCCCAGGGTTGCTAGGGGCGTAGTCTGTCCCTGTTGTTGTAACTAGAGGGAATAGTCTCTGTCTGGCTAGTAGTTATAGTTGCCATGTTTGCTATCCTTGTCACATTGTTCAGCTGCTGAATGAAGGATCCTAGGATACTAACTAATTTGCATGGGGCAACTTGTTCCTCTCCACCAACCATCTTAGTAGGACACAGAATAGCACTGCTCAATTACTGTTATGAGAACAAGACAACTGGGCAAGGGGAGGGTCCAATTCAACATTCACAACCTCATTAAGTAACCAGAATTTGTAAGCCGTTTTCTGGAGTAGGAGTTATTCTTCAGTGTGTCAACTAAACAGGACTGCAAAGCTCTTAATATTATTAACCGTATAACTAATAAGACAATTAAAAAGAAGTTTTGAATCACAACAATTCACAGTGAAGTATACAAAGCATTGAACTGGATTGCTTTGATTTTCACTGCCTTAAGATATATTACTAGTGCTTTTCACTGACATCCACCCCACCCCACCCCAAAAATCAAGTTGCTAAATTTGCACTATGTGCCTTACAAATAAGTGCAAAGAACTATGGTTCCAATCATTTTGACTACATCAAAACTACATTGAAGTACTTTCATTCTGCCTCTCCATCAGCAGTATTTATGGACCTAAGTTTACTTAGTTTCAAGTAGATTGCAAGACAAATGCATATTGTCAGGGTAAGATTGTCCATCAATGAAAAAGGTGAAATTTGGAAAAAAACAGCCACAAAAGGAAACTCTTGTACAGAATATTATCAAAAATTATGGTAGAAAACAAAGACAAAACTAATTTAAAAAGCAGACAAGTATTACTGTCTAAGCACTTATTTCTTCAGGAGAAATGTGAGTTTTCTGGAAGACTTCACATTAGAATCTTTTGAAAAAAGTTTTCCAGTTCCTTCAGTCAATGGAAAAATGTATATCACCAGTTCATTTTTATTTAAATATAGTAAAAACAAAGCTAATTATGAATACTATGTAAATTTCTCAAAAATCTTTCTTCTAATAGCTGAAAATAAATAATTTATTTGACAGAAAGAGTGGAAACTGGGAGAGAGATGAATATGTTATATTCAGATTAAAACCTTTCTTTGGGAATTATTTTATTACAATGCTTATAATTATTCTAAACATAGCTAATTGAGTACATTTTCCTTAATTAAGAGAAATAATAGTGATAGTACTACACCTCACAGCATTAATTTTAGCATGTGTGAATTTGGCACCTAAATTTATCTGTTTCCATTAAAGTCATTTGGAAAAGTTAATTAGAATTTAATTAGCATTATCCAACTGAATTCACACCAGGTTTGTGTTACTTTATTGCTAATTTATTTTATCACCCAATACACTTTGAAAAGTATGCTTGTAAAGTAGAAGAAATCCCAAAAAATTAGGTGAATGTAATATTTCCTACTGACATTGGAATCCATCTTATATCTTTGTATTTTTTAAATCAGCTTGCGTGGAAGTGGCTTTAAAGAGAAATTGCAGAGGCAGACACTAATATTACCATCAGAATAAAAATTTGATGTATTCTATGAGTTCTCCATTGCAACGTTTTCTTTCTTTTAGAATGCTTAAAAGGGAGGAGATAAGACCTTATCAGCAATTTCCATTTCTACCACCATCACCTCACTTTCAGAAAACAAACTTCCCGGACTTCCAGTTTGAAGGGCTTCAGCGACAGACAGAAATCCGCGATCGTGCACGGTTTCTGTCTGGGCTCGCCGCTGGAGCGCCCCGAGCCGACTGGTTTTGGGGCTAAGCCACCCCGTAGAGGTGGTGAAGAAGGGGTAGACCACCAGCAGGGTAAAGGAGAGCCGCATCTCTCCTCCTCAGCTGGCCATTACTCCCTTTCCCGAAGGCGGTTGTAGCGGTGGTCAGAAATGGCCACCACAAAGAAGAACTCGACCGGAAAAGAATGTGCAGGAGGAAGATAAGAAGTGAAAGTTTTGGCTGACCGGGTTAAATTGTAAAAGCAACAACCATGGTACCTCTGGAATTTAAACTTACAAAAAATAACATCGCTCCCAAAGAAGAGTCGGAAGCATCAAAAAGTGAAAAGGGAAAGGTTTGGTTTTTTTTTTCTTCTCTCTCCTTCCCTATACTGACAACTAAGAGACTTAAATAAGAAATCGGAAAAATCCGCTTTGACATCAATAGGCAATTAAGCTGAAAATAAAACAAAATGCCAAAGGGATAATAAAGATTTCTGGACATTAAAAACTTTCTTTTTCATAAGCAGGAAGGGAGAGGAAAAAGAATAAGGGCAGGATCTGGAAGAGGGAGGAGACTGCCTGGAATTAAAAAGAATTTAAAGTAAAACTTCAACAAGACTCCTAAAAGATACATTTTAACTGAAACTTTGCAACTAAATAATAACCCCAGGAAGAGAAAGTGGAGGAAAAAAGAGCAAAAAAGAAACAGCTTGCGTGTATTTGGACTATTTGGTGATCTTTGGATTTTTGGTTATTATAATTGAATGACTAAAATCAATTGGGTAGTTGTTTAAAAATTTATACAACGGCACCACTTCTGGATGAATTGAAAATGGAACTTAAAAAGTACAAAGAAGATGCACAAGAAGGGAAGGGTTCTTTTGGCTTCGTTTTTCAATTCTTAGAAATGGAGATTTGGAACTATGAGAAACAACAAGAAAAGACTGTAAAACAAGAAGACTGGGATAAAGAAGAAGCCATCTTTAATGAACAAGTAATTCTATGTGGGGAAGAAAAAGGAAAGGGGGGAAAGAGAATGGAGAATTTAAGACTTAAAAAAAAACAACCAAAGAAAAGAAAAATAATTTGAAAAATAAGTATAATACTGGAAAGCAACAGAAAAGGGGAATACAGAAGAGAGAAATAGAGGTAGAGAGAACAAGGGGGTAAAAAGGGGAGAGAGAAGAAGAGAGGGAAGAAGGAAAGGAAAAGAAGTTACAAAGGACCGGGGCAAGATATAGAGAAACAGGACCTTATTAGGGATAATGGGTGAAAATCTAACTGAAAAAGGGATTCTGTAAAAGGTACATAAGATTGTATTGTTATATTAGTAATAGAAATAACTTTAGAAAATTGGAAACAACGTATGATTAAAATGAGGGATAAAATAGTTAGTGTAATTTAGTGAAATGTTTGTGAATAAAATAAGTGAAATAAAATAAATGAGAAAATTGAATTAGGAAGGAACGGGAACATTTTAATTAGTTAATGTTTTATAAAATATAAGTGAAGGGAGGGGAATTAACTATGGAAAGCTTATAATTGTTCCCATAGAAGTATGATATTTAATTGAAAAGTAATGTTAAAGATGTTAAGACTTTAATGAATATTAATGATAGAATTGAATTGGAATGGAATGTTGTTTTAATTATATACATTTATATTTTTTTTCTTTTTTTAAGAATACAGTGTGTATTTTAAGAATGTACCAAGCAGAATCCAAATGGAAGTTATGTATATTGAATGTTACAACTTTAGGGAAAATATATAAAGGCGACATACTCCAATCAGTAACTACAGGAGAAATTTTGTTTAATTAGAAAAGATAATAGATAATTGAAACAGGACAGACAAAAAATATAAATACAATGATTTGAATTGAGATGAGATAATTCAAATAAAATTGAGAAAATTAAAAGAGGGGAGAAGCTATGCAGAAAATGTAAAATAGTAATAAGATACGGAATAGAATATAAAAATGAGCATGAACCTGAATTTGTGTCTGTACGAAGAAATGTAACCCGGGATTAGGTTGCTTTCAAAAAAGATGTTTTATTTGTTCTCTTTGTGAAAACTCAAATAAAATTTACAAAAAAAAAGAAAAGAAAACAAACTTCCCATAAAGTCATCTCAGCAGGGGGTAGCACTTGGCCAAACTTATACAGATCTGGAAGTTAAGCAAGCTTAAACCTGGTCAGTGCTATGATGACACATCACCAGGGTATTTCAAGGCTGGAGGCAAAATTGGGGAAAAGTAAAAAAAAAAACACCAGAGAAGGTAATAGAAAAATCACTTCTACATTGTTGACCAGGAAACTGCATGGATGTGTTTGTAGCCAAAAGTTCTCCTCAGCTCAAGGGAGACTCTACTTTATCTCCTCACAAAATGTCACAAAATGTGACTTCTTACATAATTCTTGGGGTTTGTTTTCTCCTTCACAGCTGCAGAAGTTGGAATTGAAAACAGCTGCAAACACACACAGACACACACACACAGAGAGAAAAGAGGGAGTACAGCCACAGACACACACAAAGGAAAAATCAGAATTAAAACCATATGGCCAGAAACAATAAACTAGAGGAAATGGTCTCTGAGACTTGAGCAGACTTTGGGGAAGGGAGAATAACTTTCAAAATGTGATATGAGCTACAATCTAAAAAATCTATTTTCTAATTATGTTATGTTTCCCATTTTAATAGGAGCAGTTGAGGGGATGTCCAAGAACACAGTGGTCTTTCTGTTTGGCATTAATGGTTAGAACTGTGGTGTATAGTGTCCTCACCAGAACAATTCCTTCAGGCAAAGTAGCAGTCAACAATTTCTTCATGACTGAGTAGCAGTCAAGTACTCTTTCCCTGCAAGTAATGGGTGGAAAATCTCACTACTTCAGGGACAAGAGATTAGAGTGAACTCTGAGACAGTTCTTTTCCCCCACAGGAAAAACCGATAGTACTGTAATAAAAGGGTTCGGCATTGGAAATTCCATTCACTGTCTTTTTTTTCTCTATAAATATACCCCTCCCATATTGTGGAGGCTGGCCCTAGCAGAAAAATGAATATAAGAAAGAATTTGATTCAGCAAGAACAAGGGAAGCATTGTGTCTACACTGGCAAGCATTAGTTTCAAGGTCAGGAGCTTGCAGGTACTTACCCCCTAAGAATTGGATGCCTCCAGCTACCCTGCCCACAGTCCTGGAGATCAACTCGTAGACACAGCATCCCATAAGTGCAGTGAGGGCCACTAGAAGAAGAAGGCCACAGCCCAGACCGGTCACCACTGTGCAGATCTGCCATTCCACACTTGGAATGGCCTGGAAGGATGCGTAACGTCCACACTGCTCCACCATTACTGTAATCTGGCGGCTCTCATCTCGAACAGGATAGGAACATCTCCGGAAAGTGCCAAAAGAAACGGATTTCTCCAGCTGATAACCCAGCAGCCAATAAGGCATGAAGAAACCCACACAGGAGGCTCCAGCACAAAGGAAGGAAAGCAAGGCCCAGATCACTCCGGCATACGTCAGGCTAGAGGCCATTTTCCCAGTCATGATGACCCAAAGGAACTTGGAACAAAATCCGCCACCTGATACACTCGTTTTGGAGATCTGTAGGTATTTCCTCAGTCCCAGGAACCTTGGAGTCCAAGGAAATCTTCCATAAGCGCCGTCAGGCTCACTTCTTTTATTCTTAAGATTCCTGGTATGGCAGAGATGGTTCTTCTCCTTGTTATTTCTTCATCCCCAACGGAAGCTGCAATTGCAATGAGAAGCATTAAGGAAGGGAGCAGGACAACGAGGTAAATTATCATGAGTTCTTTGAAAATTGGGAAGGGGGCCAAGAAAAGTAGGCGATGAAAATTAAGTTTCACTATGAAGCCAAGCTGGGGAGCAATGCAAGAAATGCAAGATTGAAGGTTGGGTTAGATAACTTGTTCCAATCCAACAACCGTTTAATGAAGGTGTTCAGAATGAAAGGATGGGAAGTCCTACCAGGCATCGGGGCTGGGAAAAGCTGCAGGGAGGTCACCAGATCCAGCCCTGGACTCTGTTCTTATGGCTTTTTAGTGTCAAGTGGAAATGAACCCATGAAGGACAAAATCCCACCTTTTAGTTTGGTGAAGAAACAGGTCAGTCCATCTCATCTTTCCCACCACATCTGGTTGTCAGTTGGCAAACAAAAGAAAAAGAGCTCTCTTGTTCTTTTGACATGAGGAAGTCAGCAGTGGAAGCTTTATGGAGCCTGGAAATACCACCCAACAAAGCCCATGGTCACGTCACAGAAGTCAGCTGGGCAGCCCACATCTGCCTTGCCTTGTGACCGAGACAGCCAAGAACTACCAAAATCCAAGGTGACTACTGAGGGCAGCAAGTAGATACTAAAAGCTCTCACTTCTGCTATGCAGTGGTCATCCATATTTTTGCAGCCCAGTTAGCCTTGCAATATCCATCCTGAGTTAAATGAAGCGCTCAATAACACCCTGACAGTAACAACCCCTGGGAATGGCTACAAAACCCTTAGGGCAGAAAGATTGGAGAAATAAGATAGCAATGTACCAAGACTTTTTCCTCCTGTTATTCCTGTTTATGCCTAAAAGGAATAAACTGAGCTTTCAAAGATCAGGAAGACAATTGAACAAAACCCCAAATGGTCTTGCCTTTAGAAGAGGCTGTAAAAGAGGGAAGTTAACACTTTCACAAATTAGGCTCTGCCTCCACTGTTTTTCTTCTCAGAGTTATAAGCCCCTGCCTAGATCCCAACAAGGGAACCAACACCAGCCCCGATCACCTTTCAAACCAGAAGGGAAAAGGATGGGCTGGATCGCATTTGATAACAGGAGGAGGAAAATCTGGCAGTCCTGTCAAATCCAAAACCCAGGCTGCACCCCTGGGAAGGAAGAAGGCCTGGATCAGGCAGAGAAGCCTTCTTTGAGCATCCGTATATGTGTGTGTGTGTGTGTGTGTGTGTGTGTGTGTGTGTGTGTGTGTGTGTGTGTGTGTATGTATGTATGTATGTATGTATGTATGTATGTATGTATGTATGTATGTTTTCTTAAGTTTTCACGGGTACTTACATGTATGGTATTCAGCTTTGTTCGGGTATTTTCCCAACTACAATGACGTGGGAAAATACCCGAACAAAGCTGAATACCATATATATACACACACACACACACACACACATGTATACACACACACACATTTTCCCCACCCACGGTAAAGCGAGATGCACGCCGCGCCCGCTTCGCTCAAAGGAAACTGGAACGGGCAGCGACCGAGGGGAAAGAGGCGCAAAGGGGGAGGAGGGGGCAGCGAAAAGAGCCAAAAAAAGAAGAAGCTGTTTGCAAACTCTCCCGCGCTGGCTGTCAATCCGGGGAAATGGGGTGGGCGAAGGGGGTGTCTCTCCCCCCACCCCCAAGTGCTGAGTCACGGCCTTTCTCCGGACGGCCGGGCGTCAATGCCGAGAGGGCGCTTTGCCAAGCCTGCCCCGCTGGAACTTGCCGCTTAAGTTTGGGTTCTGCTGGGCTTTCCCACTGCCGCCTCGAAAGGAGACGATCCCCGGCACTGAGAGAAGGAAGACCCGGGGCTGGTGTTGGGAAGGCGGGGGAAAAGCGGGCGGGTGTTCCGACCCCACCTCCCTCCTGCTCTTGGATCTGGGGCAGGCAAGGTCTCTTTTTTCCGCCGTTTGCCCCAAACGGCTTCTCCGCCCGCGGTGCTGGGCAGCGGCAGCTCCTTGGATCGGACGAGGATCGCGTCCCCGTCCCCCGCCCCCTCCACGTCCCCCACTCTCTCGGTTAACTCTAAGCCTTTTTACCAACCTGTCTAAGCCGATCCGGCAACACATGGAAGCTTGCAAAGCGCGGCCTTTCTGCAGCTGCTCGGCACGCGTCGGAGCCGGGAAAGCAGCAGCAGCGGCGGCGGGGGCGGCTTTTGGTCCGGAGCGCAGGACCAGCTGCGGCCGCCGCGCTCGGTTCTGGGAGAGAAGAGACCAAGCAGGGTCCCAAAACCTCGGCGCGAGGAGCTCCGCCCCCCCGCCACCTACGAGGACGAAGAAGGGGGAGCTTCGCGCTCAGCCTTGTAAGGCGAAGGAGGACAACACCCGAAGAGAAGCGATCGCGGCGAGGCGGAAAACGAGAGCGCATCTCTCCAGCATCTTGGCGGGGGGGAGGGAGGAGGGAGGACCGCGCAGAAGACTGAGCGGGGACGGAGGGGTGGGTGGGTGGGTGGGACGACACAGGTGTGAAAACAGCCCGGCCCGACCTGTGCGAATCTCACTTTTTTGAAGAGCCGAGGGAATAGGATAGTGTCACATTGCTCTTCCCATTAAGCGCGTGAAATGTCTGAAGGAGTAAAGGCAGTGCTGAGCGCCCCAAATCCCTGGAAATATTGATTTATTTGTCTGGCGGATAGGGCTCCCTGGGAATCTCTGGGTTCTTCAGTTTCTTAAAGAATAGGATGAGCAATTAACCCTTCCCTTTTATAGTTTCGGAAATGCAGTTCATACATACATTCAATCAATCAATCAATTGATCGATCAGAATAGAGCTTTCTTAGCAGGAGAGATCTATATAAGAGAGCAGGTTTTAAGTTAGGAAACTGCCTTTTAGCATTTGTAGCATAATAAGAGAATAACAGAGTTGGAAGGGACTTTGGAGGTCTTCTAGTCCAACCCCTTGCTCAAGCAAGAGGCCCTATACCAGGGGTGTCAAACTCGATTTCATTAAGGGCCACATCAGGATTGGGTTTGATCTTGGAGGGCCGGTGGGCGCGTGGACATGGTGGGCGTGACGTGGGACTGGACCTCCTCAGACATGGTGTTAGGTATAACATTGATACCAAATATGGTTTGGGTGAATAAATATATAAAACTTAGATATCATGGTTTAAGTGCTTATCACTTTAAGCACAATGCAGCAGGCAATTAGCCGATTAAGGGTGCGGTTAGAAGTTACAATATAAGGAAGCATTAGAAGCTGGAAAGCTTACTGTGAGTTTACTGACTCTCTCTGGCTGTTACTGTCTGTTACTGTAACTGTGTGCTGCTGCGACTAACTGTGATTACTGACTGTGAGTGCCTGTGACTGAACTGTTATTGTTTGCTACTGTTTGCTGAATATCCAGCGTTTGTTTCTCTGGAGAGTGAAACCGGAGGAGGAGAAGATATCTTTATCGGCTGATAAAGATATTACAAGGACTCTTAACTTGGACTATACTAGTGAGTCTTACTGGATGGAAATACTGTGAATGACTTAATGGACTGAATGACAATGCTTAAACTCTAACTGGATTAAAAACTATTTAAACTACAAACAGTGTTTGTGTTCAGTGTGTGTATACTCTGGGGCCCTTCCGCTCTCGTTTGGCTGCCTGGCTTGACTACTGCTGCAATACTCTGCTAGGGGTTAATTTCCAAAACCCTAACATTGGTTATGGGCCCAGCAGCATAGTCTAACTAACCAGGATATAGCAGAGAGAGTTGGTGTGAGTTGCACATTACTGTAAAAACAAACTGTTTTAATTAGTTTAAAATAGTTAAAATATCTGAAGAGTAATGGCACAAGTAAATTTGTCACAACTGTCCATGATATCCAGGCTGGATGGAACAAACTATGTTTCATGGTCAATGAAATGTAGTTTACTTCTACGCAGAGAAGGATTGTGGGACATTATAGCAAACCCACCAGATGTGAGTAGCTGGGATCCTGCTAATGATGATGATAACGAAAAGTTACAAGACTTTAAACTGAAGAATGAGCAGGCTTTATGCATCATAGGACTGACTCTCTGTGATCAGCAGCTTGTCCATATTCGTGGAGAAGAAAATGCTGCAAACTGCTGGGAGAACCTCAGGAAGATTTATGTTCGGGACAGTGTAGGAGCACATATAAATCTTACACGGAAGCTTTTTCGAACGCATCTTCAGAGGAATGGAGATATGTTAGTTCATTTAAACTGTATGAAGAGCATTTTTCAAGATTTGCAAGAAAAAGAGCTTATATTTAATGAACTGCAACAAGTCTACATAATATTATCTTCATTAGATCAAAGCTATGATGACTATGTGACTTCGTTAGAGGTATTGCCAAAGAAAGCCTCTCATTAACCGAGATTACAGGCAGGCTACTAGAAGAAGCCAGAAGAAGGCGTGAGCGTGACGAGCTGAGAGAAGATAAGAAAGAAGAGAAATTATCTTCAAAGCTTTGTAAGAAACCAGATAAGCAAAGTAAAGCACCTGGAAGAAGAGAATTTATCTTCAACAGCATACACAATTAAAAAGTGTTTTAATTGTGGAGGCAGAGGACATTTGGCAAGGTTTTGCAAAAAGAGAAAAAGCCAGAATGTAAAAAGCCAAAGAAAGCATTTGAACTAGCCACGTTTAGCAACTCTGATGTGAAGAATAATTTATGGGTGGTTGACAGTGGCGCATCCCACTGCATCACAAGAGATAAGACAAAATTTATAAAAATGTCTACAAGTTCTCAACATATATCTCTTGCTAACGGCTGGAAACTGAAAGCTAAAGGTCAAGGTTTTGCACGTTGTCCGTACATAAACCAGGATATAAAAATGTTGTATGTACCGCAACTAAAGTTTAATTTGCTTTCAGTAAGGGTATTAGATAAATTAGGTTATGTAATTACTTTTAAAGATAATAATTGCATAATTGAAAAAAGATAACAAAAGGGTAACTGCAGCTTTAAATGGAACATTATATGTCTTAGATAATAGTAAGAAAGGGGAGGCTCAAACTGTATTTAATAATATAAAGCCTCATAATGAATGTATCCATTTATTGCATAGGCGTTTGGGGCATGTAAATTTTAAAATGCTAAAACGTACAGTTGAGTTATCTGAAGGAATAAGGTTAAAACCTTGTGATAAATATTTGCGTTGTAATGTTTGCTGTGAAGATAAGAGCAAAGTATTGCCTGCAAATAGGCTAAATGGTTTCAAAACAAAAGAACCTTTAGAAGTAGTATTTGCAGACATAATAGGTCCAAAGAAACCCAGTATGGGGGTGCTAGATATATACTGAGCATTATGGATCATTATTCTAGATATGGGTTTTGCTATTTAATGAAAAGCAAAACTGAAACATATCAACATTTTTTCAATTGGCTTAGGTTTGCTGAAAGAAAGTCTAAACGTCAACTGATAACCCTGGTGACAGATAATGGTACGGAATTTATTAATAACAAATTCCAGAACAGACTTAAGGTAGCTGAATAGAGCATAAGAAGTCTGCTCCATACAGGCCAGAACATAACGCTTTTATTGAAAGAAGAGGCCAAACACTACAGGCAATGGTTAGAACAATGTTAAATGATTCTGGGTTACCTGATTCTTTGTGGGGGAGGCTACAATGTGTGCTAATAACATATTGAACAACGTTGTTAATACAACGACAGGTGAAATTCCATTCACCAGATGGCATGGCAGGAAACCTGATCTAAGTTACCTGCACACATTTGGTGCACCAGCATGGGTGCATATTCCTGCACAAATCAGAAAAAAGGGCAACATAGAGCTAAAAGATTTTTCTTCGTTGGTTATCAGGCAAACCATAGGGCATATAGATTTTGGGAGAAAGGCACATCTAAAGTGTTATGTAGTGCTAGTGCCCAATTTCTAGAACATGAAGGATGGGAGAAATTAGAACAGGATGCCAATAAAGATGTAATTATTGAATCCTATAGAAATCCCATTAGTTATCCCTGTAACTTTAAAAATAAAGTAAAGAGACAAATACAGGATGAAATAGTGCCCATAAAGGAAGAAACAGATTCAATAGCTGAACAGGATGAGGAAGATGAACAGGTAGAAGTTCAACAAAGTCCTCCTGTAAGCCCTGTAATTCCCAGAAGAACTACACGTATATCTAGACCGCCTGATAGGTACCAGGCGAACACAGTGTGCCAGATTAATCAAGTTCCTAATTCTGTAGAAGAAATTAAAAAGTATCCTAATAAGGAAAAAGAAAGATGGTATGCAGCAATGAATAAGGAACTGAATTCATTAAGTGATATGAAGGTGTATGAGAATGCCAAATTACCTGCAGGAAAGAAATCCATTGGCTGCAAATGGATTTTTAAGGTAAAAACAGATAAAGATGGTAATTTAATCCATAAGGCAAGGTTAGTAGCCCAAGGTTTTAGGCAGAATGCTAATGACTACGATGAGGTGTTTGCACCTAGTCTTAAGGCAGCAACCTTGAGGGCAGCTTTAGTGTGGGCAGCTAGTAAAAACTATATAGTTAACCATCTAGATGTGGAAACTGCTTACTTGCACGCCCCATTAAAACATATTATTTATATGAAAAACCTGTTGGTATTAAAAGTGAAAGTAAGGATAATAATGATTGTTGGTTGTTAAAGAAAAGCCTCTATGGTCTAAAACAATCAGGCTATGAATGGAACCAGTATATTGTAAAGGAACTAGACAATATAGGATTTAAAGCTGGTTTAGCCGATCCATGTCTGTTTAAGAGGGAGACAAATGGGAAAGTATCATTATTATTACTATTCACAGATGACATTGCATTGATAACTGAAACTAATGATGAAGCAAATAAAATAATAGCATCATTAGGAAAGAGAATAAAGATCAAGCAATTAGGGAGATAAAGAAGTATCTCGGTTTGAATATAAAGAAAACACGGAAAGGTTATAAGATATCTCAGGAAGATAAGATAAGCAAATTACTAAAAGATTACAAGATGGAGCTTTGTAAGCCAGCTAAGACTCCAATGAGTCAGGAGTTTAGCAACACTGATGTACAAAGCCCTGAGTTTGATAAGGTGATTTATCAATCTTTAATTGGTAGTTTGAGTTATATTAGTAATTGGTCTAGACCAGATATATCGTACTGCGTGAATCAGTTGGCTAGATTCAATTCTGCACCATGTGAAAGACACTGGATTGCAGCTAAGAGGATATTAAGATATCTTAAAAAGACAATGAATTATTCATTGTATTTAGAACCAAAGGGTGATTTACATCAGAAAGAGACACTAGAAAGTCGACTTCAGGAACAGCCATAATGCTGGGTAATACATTAATAGGCTGGAAGTCAATAAGACAACAGCATATAAGTTTGTCTACTATGGAGGCAGAATTCTCCTGTTTATCATTGTTATGTACAGAGTTAATAATGTATAAACAAATGTTAATTGATATAGGTATAACTGTAGATTATCCTATAATTATACATGAAGATAATCAGGCAGCAATTCAAATGGCCTCAAATATTGGAGTAAAAACAAGGAGCAAGCATACAGATCTAAGATACCTAAACGTGAGACAATCTGTAAGAAGTAAGATGATTCAGCTAGAGTACTGTATGTCGGAGGACAATTTAGCTGATAATTTTACTAAAGCCCAAGGTGCCAGTAAGCACCAGGAGAGTTGTGAAAATATGGGATAAGATTGTAAAGGTATTATATATTTATTTCACCCAAAAGGGGAGTATGTTAGGTATAACATTGATACCAAATATGGTTTGGGTGAATAAATATATAAAACTTAGATATCATGGTTTAAGTGCTTATCACTTTAAGCACAATGCAGCAGGCAATTAGCCGATTAAGGGTGCGGTTAGAAGTTACAATATAAGGAAGCATTAGAAGCTGGAAAGCTTACTGTGAGTTTACTGACTCTCTCTGGCTGTTACTGTCTGTTACTGTAACTGTGTGCTGCTGCGACTAACTGTGATTACTGACTGTGAGTGCCTGTGACTGAACTGTTATTGTTTGCTACTGTTTGCTGAATATCCAGCGTTTGTTTCTCTGGAGAGTGAAACCGGAGGAGGAGAAGATATCTTTATCGGCTGATAAAGATATTACAAGGACTCTTAACTTGGACTATACTAGTGAGTCTTACTGGATGGAAATACTGTGAATGACTTAATGGACTGAATGACAATGCTTAAACTCTAACTGGATTAAAAACTATTTAAACTACAAACAGTGTTTGTGTTCAGTGTGTGTATACTCTGGGGCCCTTCCGCTCTCGTTTGGCTGCCTGGCTTGACTACTGCTGCAATACTCTGCTAGGGGTTAATTTCCAAAACCCTAACACATGGTTTCATAGACTTCTAAAAATAGGGAGGCATACATTTCTGTGATTTTCTTTGATCACCTTTATGAGAGACCAGATCAAGAAACTGACTCCATAGGAAGACTAGAACTACAAAATTATTGACATAGGCTACAGTAGCAGAATCCTGCAAGCCTGAAAGGCAAAAGATTTTACTTTTCCTCCCTTTTATAACCTTCTGAGTCCAAGGCCTTGTTTGGGGCCTGGAAAGCCGCCTGGAGAACTCCAGAGGCTCCGTTTTGGGCCTGGAAGGCCTATTGGAAGGCCTCCAGAGGACTCCGGAGGCCAAAAGTAGAGGTTCTGTGCCCCCTGCCCGTGCCCTGTTTTTGCTAGCAGAGGCACCACAGGCCAGTCCCTTGCTATTTCCACATTGGCCCCACAGACCGGATCTAAGCACCCCTGAGTTTGATACCCCTGCCCTATATCATTTCAGGGAGGTGGCTGTCCACTCTCTTCTTAAAAACCTCCCGTGATGAAGCACCTACAGCTTTTGAAGTTATAATTTAATCATAAATTAATGGATGGAAATCCATCTAAATTAAATCTGACATTGAATCAAATATTTTTAGACAATATAGGAGAATATTTGTAGCTCAGGGTTGAAATGAAGGGTTCTTGGTGTTCTCTGAACTTGGCTGGTTTTTTTTTTTGCAGATGTTTCATTACCCAGACTTGGTAACATCATCTGCACTAGCATTGATGATGTTACCTAGTTTGGGTAATGAAACATCTGCAAGAAAACAACCAAGCTCAGAGAGCAACAAGGATCCCTTATTTTTAGACAGCTAAAAAATGACTGAATTTATGAGCATGACTTTCAATATGTTAATACACTTATCATTTTCAGCATATTATTTTTCTTAAAAAGTCAATATAGAGAATTGCCTACTACAGTATTGCCTGTTATGTATTTAAGGATTCCAGTAAAAATGGTTTTTATTATCTAACCTGCTTTTTTCAGGTTAAAATATATCTCAAATTTGACACAAAAGTTGGCACTACTTTGAACAACTTTACATCTCATTTAGTACACCACATTAAATGTATTTATTTGACTTGCGTTGCAATCAGAAGAGACTTGTGATTTGCAATAGTTCTGTAATAATATTATAAAACATCAACTTTTTATTGAGCTTAAGTACTTTAACTCAACCAAGTTTGGATGTTGAAAAAAATGTTGCAGTGGTTATGAAGCTTGTAACATTGATGTGCTACATATGCTATTTTTATTTCAAGTTATAAATTGTTAAGGCATCTAAATCTGATTTAGATTAATTGGGTTCCCCCCCCCCCAGAATCATAGTTTATTTTCTCTCAGAAATCAAGTAATATTGATAGAAAATAAGATGGTCTTGGTTTTAACATGTCAAATTTGCATTTCACATGTAAATTTTTAAGTAAATTTTTAAGAAATTTGATATGCACATCTATGTAATTCTGTCTTCAAATTTAAAAATAAGTGCAAGCATTAAGCATTAAGCTATGGTTTGCCCTTGTAACATTATACGTCATCTTGAATGTCTGTGCCACCATGATTTCCAACATCTTCATAAGCACAACTTTTCGGGGTCAAATGTGGCCTTTGAATGCTAAGGACTCCAGTACTTTCTGAAAAAAATAATTGTAGTAAAGATGGGGGGAGCTAAATTTGATTTATTTTATATAGGGATCATTTTAAAAACTCCCTTTTTGTAACCCTGTAATCCTTTAACTCAAGGTAAAGTTGGGTCAACTGGATGGAGCTGAGCGTTTGCCAGCCTGACGCCCTTCCTGATGCCACACAGAGTTCACAGCAGATTTTTTTTTCTTTGAGCTCTAAGAAAGAAACATCTGCCGCTACCTAGGACTGAACTCTCAATTTATTCATTAAACCTATTTATTGTTTTTATTATTACCGTATTTCCCCAAAAATACGACCTACCCTGAAAATAAGCCCCAACCTGAGGTTTTATGCATGCACCTAATATAAGCCCTCCCCCAAAAGTAAGCCCCAGTGAAGGGGGGTTGGGCATGGCCAACATTGAAGGCAGTGAGCACATGCGGGCCAATGGTGTCTCGCAGCAGCCACAGCCCACACAGCACAGGTGAGTTGAGTACCTGTGCAAGAAGCAGACAGAGACAGAGGCAGTGGGGGGGCGGGAGGCAGGCAATTCGGATGGAATATTTCTTAGGAACTCTGAGAAATCAGACTGAATGTGGATGCATACATCTGAAAGAATTATTCTACATTCCAAATATAAATCCCAATCCTATAATTAGACTGTGCAGAGAGAAAGGAAAGAGGCTAAATAGATGGCAGATGGAGCACTTGAAACAAAACCTTTTGAAGACTATACTTTACTGGCACATCAAGCATTATCTACCAGGCAACTGCAGAGGTCCCGATGAAATTTCATGTAGTTGGGGAAATTCACAATTGAGGACTATACCGTGGCTAGATAAAACAGTTTGTACTTCTATTTTGTCTTCTGCCACATCTGTCTCTGAGCTCAGACAGAACTTGGCAGGGGCTCCCAACTCAATGAAGATAAGAGTATTGCAAGCTCAGAAGGCAGTTGTTGAATATAATTTCAGGGAACTACTTCCCACTATCTTTCTTCATGTAGTACAGAGGTGTCAAAGTCAAGGCCCAGGGGCTGGATCCAGCCTGCACGATGCTTAGATCTGGCTCGTGGGGCCACCCTGGAAACAGCGAAGGATTGGCCCATGGTGCCTCTGCCAGCAAAAATGGAGCTCAGGGAGGCCGCCCAAGGCCCACCCAGCCTCCGTGTTTGGCCACAACGGTCTCCTGCAGCCCTCTGCCAGTAAAAATGGCGGCCCAGGGAGGTTGTGCGCTCACTTTTCATTGGCAGAGGGCTGCAGCATCACAGTAGAAAATGGAGCCTCGACGAGTGACGTTGAACTGGCCATGCCCACCCTGGACACGCCCCCAGGTGACCACTCCCAGCTCCCCAAGATCAAACGCAACCCTGATGCGGCCCTCATTGAAATCGAGTTTGACACCCCATGAGCTAGTACCTTTTGAATGTTGGTAATTAAATAAACTGAAGAAGACATTTCTCGGGTTTTATTCTTTGAATCAATCTTCCCCCAAAGCCAGAGGACTCTTGTACAGACTGATCCTCAACTTATTAATCGCATCCTATGTCATGAACATTTCAGAACTTCAAGGGTCTGAAATGCAGCTGGGTAACATCAGCACGATGGTGAGAGCCATTTCCAAAAAGTCTAGACCAGAATTTTTCAAACTGTCTTCTACAGATCCCTAGAACACTATAGACAGTCCTCGACTTCTGACCATAACTGAGCCCAAAATTGATGTTGTTAAGCAAGACATTTGTTAAGCGAGTTTTGCCCCATTTTATGACCTTTCTTGCTATAGTTGTTAAGTGAATCACTGCAGTAACATGGTTGTTAAGTGAATCTGACTTCCTCCTTGACTTTGCTTGTCAAAAGGTCGCAAAAGGGATCGCACAGGACACTGCAACTGTCATAAATATGAGCCAGTAGCCAAGCATCTGAATTTGATCACGTTATTTTTTCAGTCCCGTTGTAACTTTGAACGGTCACTAAATGAACTGTTGTAAGTCGAGGACTACCTGTATAAGGACCTGCTGGGGTTCCATGAGAGACTAGAGGTAAAAAAAAAACAACCTTTAACTCCCAACACAATAAATCTTCTCTCACCAGAGCTATGCTTTTTGATCACGGATTCATTTTTATAAAAAAAACAACCTAGAGGTTCCATACCTTGAAGACATTGAAAAGCCTCTGCTCTAATCTAATCTAATCACTTCTTCTAGCCCAGGGGTCTGCAACCTGTGGCTCTGGAGCTACATGCGGCTCTTTCAGCCTTCTGCTGCAACTCCCTTTTGGCCGATCCCACCACTGGCTGGTCCCTCCCCTCCCCATCACTCCTCATCTGGCCTGAGAAGTTAAGGATGGTGGTGGGGGATGGAGACTCACTCCATATTCCAGAGCAGGAGGTGACTGGGTGGGAGTTTAGTGACGTCAAGTTGGCCACACCCACCCTGTCACACCGGTTGTTAAATTATTAGCTTCATGGTTTTCTTTTCTGTGGGAAACGGGTCCAAATGGCTCTTTGAGTGTTTAAGGTTGCAGACCCCTGTTCTAGCCAATTCATATCATGCTATTTTGATGGATAAAGCCAGCCATGAAACAACATTTATCAGAAGATGAACATGTGATGAACTTTAGCAGCCTTGATATTCTCTATCAGAATACCTGTAGTTTTACTGTGCTTCCAGATTGTCCCAGTACATAATTTTTATTGCCTAATAATCATAATGAGGTTCACGTAGGTACATGAGACTTGTCCTGTGATTTAAAATGAAATTCATTCATCAATAAAATGGCTTTCATATGTATTGGACACCATCTAGACTAGTGTTTCTCAACCTTGGCAACTTGAAAACCTGTGAACTGCAACTCCCAGAATTCTTCAGCCAGCATGTTTATTTATTCATTCTGTTATTCCATTTCTACAGCCACGCACTTAATGACCACTTAATGGGTGGCTATGCTGGTTGGGGAATTCTGGGAATTGAAGTCCACAGATCTTTATATTGCCAAGATTGAGAAACACGGATCTAGAATGTTTTATAAAAGATTAACAAATGATTATTTGTATTGGTATTGCAAGAAATTTGAGAACACTTTAATCATACGTTATGGTTATATTTTTGGTTATGCCCTTTTTGGAGTAATGTTACGCATTATATGGATGGAATTATTGAGAAAATCCTAGTTTTTAAAGATGCCTATATTGTACTCATTTATTCATCAATTACTTAGAATTTAAAATGTTCAGAACAAAGGAGGGTTTTCATGTTTTAACAATAGCAAAAAGTATAATCCTTAGATGAGAAGATATTATAATTCAAGGTATGAAAGACTGGATTTCAGAGATGTATGATTTAGCAATTTTTGAGAAAATTATATATTTGGTTAATCAGGAAATGTCACATTATCTCTTCCTTTGGAATATTCATGGTCAATTATTACTGGCAAAAAAATTGTTTCTTCTTAAAGATTTGCAAAATCAGGTGAACCTGGGGTATAGCTGTAATTATAGTTTTTGTGTGAGTTTCAATTTTATTATTATTTAAAGTTTTTTCTTTTATTATGGTAATTTTATTTTATGTATGTCTGAAAATGAATCAATAAAAGAACTTGGGTTGAGAAAGCCTGTCAGGTACTGAGGAGAAAAATCACAAGCACATCAGTTTCATGTTCAGTATTCTATCTACTGAGATGAGGAACAGGGGACAGTGAAGCCCCAATAAATCCTATAGAATAGATCATCATTCCACTGCTAAGCACCAATCCTGCTGAGAGTTTTTCAGAGAGAACTCCAGGAGCAAATTAACATTGGTATATTGAATGCAGCTGAGAAGTCTCTCAGATCCAACAGTATGTATCTCTTTAGTTCCCAATTACTTATCTGCCCATATTTATAAGATCTCTGTTGCATTTTATCTCCCGTTCTTGTCAAGCATCTAGTTTCGGCATGATAGAATTCACAATGTTGGAGAATCAAATAAGTCATCTACTCTAGTCATCAAAGTTTTAGATATCATCCTTAGCACCCCAAAAATGTAAAACATGTAAAAGGCATTTGCAGAATGACATTGTTGTTTCCTTGCTCTTTATCTCAGCTCAATGTTTTAATAAATGGTTGCCAGAAACCGACCCTTGGGGTGACTAAACTAGTAAGAATGAGTTTAGTGAGCGTCAGAGTTCACAAAAATTCCTGAGTATATATGTAAGCGCTCCCAGAATTGTGAAAATGACTGAAAGATTAATTAAGGTAGGCAATTTTTTACTCCACTGTTTTATATATTTACAATTTTGAGAGCATATTGTGGGCTGTTACAAAACAGCCCACAGGTAGTTATGATGGGCACATTGCACATTGCCCAGGGTGGGATCCGACCGGTGTAACGGACCGGTTCTGTGATTTAGGTTTTCTTGTCACATTTCTTAAATGAACCACGGCAGTTGTTAAATCAGTAACCTGGTTGTTAAGTGAATCTGGCTTCTCCATTGACTGCTGGTCAGTAGATCGCAACATGACCTCAGGACACTGCAACCGTCATAAATACGTGTCAGTTGTCAAGCATCTGAACGTAAAATATATGTGACCATGGGGAATGTTGCAATGGTCATAAGTGTGAAAAATGGTCATCAGTCATTTTTTTCCCTTGTAACTTCAAATGGTCACTAAATGAACTGTTGCAATTCGAGGACTACCTGTATCTCCTGGATGCAAGATCCCTATTAATGTAACAATTCATTATTACGATGAAAGCTAGGAGCAGGAACTGCCTATTATTTGTCGTAATCGCGAAAAATCAAAGCCTCCCTCTGACTCCTACAAGGCGCCGATTCGGCATCTGCCGGACTCGCAGAGACAAAGGCTTTCAGAGCCGAGAGAGAGAGAGAGAGAGAGAGAGAGAGAGAGAACGAAAATAGGCGGAACTACACTTCTCGGGCAGAGGAGAGAAGGGAATCTGTGCGCCGACGCACTTTGTCCGGGTCCCGGCGCTGCCTTCGCCACCAAGGCACTTTCGGCACGAAAATGGCAGCGGTATCCGAAGAACAGCTGCCGCCGCGTCCGTTTACGGCTGTGGCTGCTGCTTCGGCTACCCCGACGACGGGGGGTTCGTCTCAGGGGCCGCTCGGCGGGGCCGGGGCCAACCCGCTGTCACGCAAGCTCCGCAAAGTGCTGGAGACGCGATTGGAGGCGGACAAAGTAAGTCGGGTTGATTTCGTTGCCTCCGTTTTTTCTCCCTTTCCTTCCAACTTTCTGAAAAATAAGGCCGGTTCTGTCCCGGCTAGAAGACGAGAGGACAGAAAACAGCCCCTAGCCGGCTATATTGAGCTTCCATCCTCCCCAGCGACTGTTCTGCTGCAGGGCAGGATGGGTGCTGTAACTGAATACCCCGGAAAGGGACTAACTAGTTGGCCAAGGATTCCCTGTGATTTAACCTGGATGAAGATAGGAAGGTAAGATTTTTCATCTCAAAAACCCACAATGGAGCTATGAGTTGAGTTACCTCTCCCACTCCTGTGTTATTTGACACCCTGAAATTGCTACCTAAATGCCCTGTTCCCATTTTCTGAAAGGATTAGATCTGAGAATTGAATCCCAGAGGGATTATTTAAAACTTGTGAATTTGTTCATGGCATAGCTGCAGTTTAAGTATACGGCATTGTGTGGTGGGAGAGTGAACTGTACAGGTAAGCAATCCGTTCTTAAAAGCATGTTCTGAAGATGGTTTATCAAGTGCTTTTCTCAGGACCAGTGTGAAATGTATTATGGAGTTAAATGCAATACGCAGGATTATTAGCCATATGATAATGTATGAGATGGTCCGATTACTATAGTAAAGTAAAACTGAGATTCTTGCTTGCTGAACCATGGGCAGTCTGGCCTATGGACTATACAGTCCCCAGATCGATGTTTGCCTTCCTTAGAGCACCTCTTCTGAGTTTACACTACAAAATTCGGTATTACAATGCTGAAATATGGATATGTGCTTTTTGAGTTGGGTGAGAAAGAATTAAAGAAGCTAAATCTGTATGTTATATCTCTAGAAGGTTTGGCATACTTTTAAAAAGTTTTAGAACATCCTACAAACTAGAAATATCTATCTTACTTCCTCACCTAACGGCCATATCAGCTGTAGCCTAAAGAATGATCCCAAAAAATTTCAACAAATGTGGTTATTTGGTCTAGCGGTTGAGGTAAACAGCTAGAAATTTGAAGACTATGCATTCTAGTTCTGCCTTAGCCATGAAAGCCAACTGGTTCCTTGAACCAGTCACTCTCTCTCAGCCCAAGCCACAGAGTTGTTATTGTGGGAAAATAGGAGGAAGAAGGAGTATTATATAGGTATTGACTTACAACAGTTCAGTTAGTGATTGTTTGAAATTACAACCACTAAAAAAAATGTATGACCATTTTCATACTAAATCATTGCAGAAACCCCCATGGTCACATGATCCAAATTCATCTACTTGGCAACTGACTCATATTTATGATGATTGCAGTGTCTCAGGATCATGTGATCCCGTTTTGTGACCTTCTGACAAGCAAAGTTAATGTGGAAGCCAGATTCACTTAACAACCATGTTACTAACTTAACAGCTGCAGTGATTCACTTAACTGTGACAAGAACGGTTGTAAAGTGGGGCAAAACTCACTTAGCAAATGTCTCACTTAGCAACAGAAATCTTGCCCTCAATTGTCATAACTTGTGACTTGCATCACATTGAACATCACAGAATCACTGCTACATATTGGTCTCCAAAAATAGTTGAATAATTCAGACAGATGAATTAAATCTATCCTCCACTCCTCTGTGATGTGTATATAGTATAACAAAAATGGACTGCCTGTTTTATGGGGTTGTTTTGATAAATCCAAGGCACAAATTCTTAACAGATCCTAAAGTTTTTATATGTAAATTCTGTGGTGCTGTATTAGATTAAAGTTTATGTTAATGGTTGTTATAAAATCTGTAGCACAGTGTTTTTTGAGTGATTATGGATTTAAGGCATGCTGTATGAATTGGGAGGGTTAACATAGACACTCATAGTTTATAATCACAGTTTATAACTGTGGCAACAGATTACAGTGAGAAAAGTTCCTTGGGATTACTGTAGGGCCAAAAGCATGCATTTAAGACACGAATATCCTCATAATATGTACAGTCATCTTATTACATGCGTTATAGAATAATTGATTTTTCCCCTTAATACTGACCAAAAAAATCCACCCTCAAGTTTAGCATCTGTCAATTAATGCAAAAATATGAAGAAGGAAGATCTTTATGTATTCTTAAATGTATACAGATACTTTATGAAAGAAACTCACCTCTCTAAAAACAGGCGGCATTATCAGCCTTGAATCTGCTTCATAAAAGATGTACAAAAAGATGTATTTTGTGAGGCATGGATCTTCTCAATTAGTATGCACAGTCACAAAAATATTTCCAATTGCTGGTCTATTTCATGCTCACAGACTTAGTGATGCTGCTATGCTACCAGAGTTAGATGTGAAGCATACACACAGTATTTATACCAACAGATAACTGATCTATTATTTAATCATAGCTCACATGTGTAAGTACAAACTGCATTGTGAAATCACAGATCTTGTGATGCATATGATTTCTTAGCAAGAGAGACCTGTATGGGAGAGCAGGTTTTAGGTTATGAAATTGTCTTTTGATATTTGTATCATAAGAGAATAACAGAGTTGGAAGAGATCTTGGACATCTTCCAGTACAACCCCTTGCTTAGGCAGGAAACTCTTTACCATTTCAGACAAATGGTTGTCCAATCTCTTCTTTAAAATTTCCTGTGTTGGAGCATTCACAACTTCTGGAGGAAAGTTGTTCCACTGATTAATTGTTCTGACTCTCAGGAAATTTCTCCTTAGTTCTTAGATTGCTTCTCTCCTTAATTAGTTTCCATCCATTGCTGCTTCTCCTGCCCTCAGGACAATTCTCTGTGCACTCTTTGTGTGCTTCTAAGTGCTTCTTTTGAAGGAGAAAGGAATGGATGCTATTGTCTGTCCCTTGAACTGCACTAAAGCTGTTCTCTACATCAAAGGTTCCCCAGAAGGCCTGCAGATGTTGCCTCAGTGCCTACTATAGATTTTCGCCATACCTGCTTTTTTTGTTTGTGGCTGGTTAAGAGCCATGTTTGAAGTGGTAAAAAATTGCTACCATGGCAAATATAATTCCCACAAGATGCTCTTAAGATGCGTTAAAAAGCCAAACTATATTAATACTGTACCCTATATATTATGCAGCATACACTACACTATAGTATACCGTATACTTTAGTCTATGCTTAGAAGCAATTGAACATGGCATAAAGTGTGTATTTTATATTTATATTAAATATTTTGCACATTTAACATGAACAAATATGGTGACTGAAAACCTAGAACTACGTATCTCTTAAGGGTACTTTTAATATCTGAATTATCAATATTATCTTTATTGCATATTTTTGTAGGAAATGTTAGAAGCGCTCAAGACTCTTTCAGACTTTTTTGTGGAAAACAGCTTGCGTACCAGAAGAAATCTGCGTGGAGATATTGAGCATCGTAGTTTAGCTATCAATGAAGAATTTGTCTACATTTTCAGACAAGTGAAAGAGGTATAGAAAAGTATCATGAAACTTACTAAAAAGAATCATTCTTAAGATAAGCTCCTCTGGTAGGTGCTGTGCTGCAGGTTGTTATATAAATCTACTGTTTTTCTTATACACAATTTAATATTTTCAATGTATATATTATTTGACAAATTTATTCATATGATCAAATAAAAAAGGCATAACTTGAAATTATGTTTGAGCAGGAACTCTTTTCTTGAATAGGACACACACCATTTTTTCTCTCATAATTGCTCCCACTTGTTTGGCAGGTTCCCAATTTTCTGGAGCAAGTTTCAAGGACTTTAGATGGCAAGGGAAACTTTTCAATTCTGCTAACAGAAGTAATCTTGAATTTATTGAGAGAAATAGTTGATTCACTGAAATTAATACTGAGTTGAATCCAAAATAATAACTGATCTTTTCATTTATTGATTTAAACAAATGTATTAATTGTATTTTTTCTAAAACCTAGTTTTTTTGGCATGAGGTTCTGTTGAAGAAGCTGTAGGCAGTTGGTGCAGAGACAAAGAAGGCATCCCTGCTATTCTGTCCCAAACGTGTGATCTTTTAATCTGTATTTAATGTTTGTTTTTATATTTATATTTTTTTTATATCTCTCTGTTTTATTATGTTGTAAGCCACCTAGAGTTGCCTCAACTTGCGA